>NC_065910.1:8181818-8484848 GCF_905147045.1 Nymphalis io | reverse complement strand
AAGTACTTTTGTTTTGCGGTATAATATCTGATGAGTGGGTGGTACAAACCCAGATGAGCTTGCACAAAGCCCTACCACCAGTAAAAAAATAAGCTTTGATAATGTGAACGTTATGATCCTTTTAGTAAATTTTGCGTTAATCTGTTAATCCTTTTCACAATATGCTAATATCTGCTCACGTGTATGAGGGGTCTTAGGTATTCTATGTCCTTCTTTATGCCCCGGAGAGCGTTTCGTATTAAAATTTCATGTTGATCGGATGAGTTTAGCCGTGTAAGCGTAATAGACAGTTATTTTCGCATTTATAACATTAGGATAGATAAATAAATGTTGCGTTTTTAGAACGTCATTTAAAAAGGCACGGATGTTAGCATATTACCGTAACAGCCTGTGAATGTCCCACTGCTGGGCTAAAGGCCTCCGCACCTCTTTGAGGAGAAGAAGGAGAGTTTCCTCACGATGTTTTCCTTCACCGTCAAGCACGAGATGAATTATAATCACAAATTAAGCACATGAAAATTCAGTGGTGCTTGCCCGAGTTGGAACCCACGATCATCGGTTAAGATTCACGCGTTCTTACCACTAGGCCATCTCGGCTTTTTGTTAGCATATTCCGATGAGATAATAGATGGGGTTCAATTCTTGTGCCGGTTATGACAGGTCACGCAATTGTACCGAGGGCCGCTAAGATGCTCTTACGTTACCTAGTCTTTATAATATATTATGTAATGTTACTTAAGTGATTATATATAATGTGAGGTTTATGCATTATTTTATTAAGAAATATGATTTTTAGATGTGGAAATTCTCTCGGTTTAATGAGTAAATTTTAAAGGTCATATATGAGTGTAACGTAAATTTGTAACGTTGTAAAAAGGTGTTTCTGTCATAACACAGCAGATTGATATTTTTAATACTTTTTAATTTTTGAGGTGACGCTCCACTCCACCACGCTGCTGCTGAGTACACGTGGTAAATTTTCGTCCGCGTTTCAAGATCAAAGTAGTCTGATAATTAACTTTTGAGTGATTTCACTTACTTTTGTCAACGTAATCAGCGCTTTGGTATTTCTTCAATAACAATTATTTAAAAATTATCTTTATTTCGGAAGGAGCGATCAATACAGCAAGTTTTAAGATACAGCTTATACAAGATTAGAAAAGCCATATACATCAATTTATTCACCTTTTTACGTGAGTTACCTCACTAGTTTTAAAAATTAATATTCAAATATATTCTATTGAAGCAGTTTAAAATCATTTCACAAGATAAATAAAGCTACCACCTACTATGGAATGTACATTTATATCGTGTCCCAAAGCAATCTGATCACTGACTTATCTGATCGAAATTAAGCCCTTTTTGACGACATCAAATCACCAAACCGGTTCCGCTATTTGTACAATCTAATACTCGGGACGTTACGGTAGTATGCGCAAGCGATCCCGTGGCGTCCCCCGAAAAGACGGTGTGGGTACTGCTGGTTTTTTTAGTAAGTATTCTGACGCCTTCAGCGTCGGCGAGCTCCACATACCCCACTTCATGTGGGGGAAACGCGTAAATGAGTTTTTCCAGCGAAACCAAAAAATATACTGTACAATCTAGCAGAAAGAACTATCAATATAAATTCCCTTGTAGTTCATAACGAATTCGTTAAAATATAACCAGCTTATCGCTATTGAAACAACCTAAATCTGCTGATTACAGACGTGTTGTCGACGGGTCGACGATTTATTTGTGCGTTGATATAAAACTGGTTTCGTTTAATCTTATTAAACACGCTTGCCATACATTGATTAAAACCCTAATATATTAACGGTAAATCTACGGTGATACGATCGCAAGTTCAAGCGGGCATGGATGTATTACTATTATGAATAGCAAAAAAAATATCATGTGTGTAGTAAGAAATAATTATAAACTTTTTGGTTTACTGTTAAACCGTAAATACCGTTTCAAATGAAAACGTTGTGTTCAAATTTGACTTTTTAAAGATTCTTAACATTCTTAAATAATATTCAAAGCTTGTATTTATACTGACAATGGAAAATGTTTAATCAAAGTTTCAATGATAATGTGAAGTAAATAATTGTTTGAAAGGTAAAATCCATAATCGTATTCTAATTAAAGTTAAGACTTAAGTTAACTTAAGTTTTGTATTTGTACATTATTTTGTATTTTTTCTTAAAGGATCACAGCTTTATTTTTAAATATACCGTCTGAATAAAGAGCGTGTGCTATTTTAACGCATTATAAATTCGCTCACTACATTATCCTACAACCAAATACATATTTTACCTAAAAAAAAGTATTAAACAAGCAATTTGTGTTGACCGACAATTGTCAATTAAGTTTATTTTTATTTCTTGCATTGTTCCTATAGAAGTGAATCTTTGTATTATTTGAAAACAAAAATATCTTTAATCTGAAATCGATCAAGCGTCGTTGTAGGGCTCCAGAAAATAAAATTATAATACAAAAGATATATGACGCGTGGTTCAGTGTTTTATGGAACTATGCCGGGATTTATGGTCCGGTCTCAAACCGTTGCCATGGTAACGTGAATAAATTAACTGACCGACCAATGATGGATGAGGCTGTTCACAGAACAAGGGATATGGAATTGACCTGAAATACATTGATTTAGTTTGACTTCTCGTTTATAATTTTAAAAATGTTACTAGATGCGAATTTTATTATCGTTCCAAATTCAAAACGTCAAAGAAATAATAAATTGTTGAGTGCTGTAATAGTGACGTTATACTTTCTATTACGGAACTATAGATGTCTAATTTATTTCCAAACCTTGGGAACTAAGATGTTATGTCCCTTGTGCCTGTATTAACACTGGCTCACTCTCCTATTAAACGGGAACAAAACAATATTAATTATTTCTGTTTCGCGGTAGAATAAGCAATGAGTGTGTACATTCTCAAGTAAACTTCTATAAAGACTTACCAAGTGTTTTTTTATGTTCTGTTATAAACATAATTTTTATTAAATCTATCTTTCACAACACTAGTTCTCGCATTCGGCTTCATCGCGTGTTAAGAGTTTTAGGTATAAAAAATAGCCAGTCCTCTCTTGGGATTTCGTCTCTCTTCAAACCAAATTTCATCAAAATCGGTTGTGTCAAAATGCTTAGCCGTTAAATCGTAACAAACAGACAAACAGACAGAAATACTTTCGCATTTAGCAGTATTCATAACGAGACTCTGCCATCATCATGAGGCAAATAATAATTTGTTCTTAGATATAGCATATGTATTCAATGTTTAAGAAAAAAAAATATATTTGTTATTTTGTGAATACATTACAAATATTTCTTGCGCTGTGCAATAAATGAATTTATGTTGAATTAACTTTATAATAGTGCCTACGAACTTATCATAATAAAATACATTGAAAGTTCAACCTAATTACAATTATATAAATATCAAAACCCAGTGAGTGTATTTTGTTTTTGAATAAAGCACAAGTATAATATTGCAACACATGCAAAATTAATCACAAAAAAGTGAAATGTAGATTTAAATATTTTTTTTAAATGATCATGACATGACATGTGCTTTTCGTTATAGTTCAAGTCTTCTTGAAGGTTTTTTTTTCATAAAATAGTTGGAATATTTTACAAACATTTATCCCACTTAAGGGATGTCAAAGGGAGTAATTAATTTTTAACCATGATACGATTTGTGTGTTACCATATCAAACCGTAAGAATTACCAATTAGTATTGACAAATAAAGTGCTGATAGATTATTTTAATCAGCTGATCAGATGTTTCCTGTCACGGAATTCTCATAGAAAATCTCGAAGCTATGTGGTTGATTAATGTCATTTTCCCGTGCCGCGGTTGACGTAAAGTGATGGATTCTGCTTCCAAAGTCTTCGGATTGTCTTGCATTATGATCTCATTATGAGATTTTGTGTTTCGCAGACATTAATGCACTTAATATCTCCAACGTGTTTTGCTTGTCTTTGAGGTTTTCGCCTTGGTCTTAATTCAACTTCATAATCTTTGCGTGTAACTGGCCGTATAAGGTCTTCTAAGACTTTTATGATAGTTTTCCGATCCCATATCATACATATCCTCCAAACTAAGTAATTATTTTTTTATGTATATATATAATAATATATAAAATAATAACTGGCTGACTGACTGATATATTAACGAACAGCTCAAATTACAGGGGCTAGCACCGTGAAAATTTATACATAAATTATATACATATATATCCATATATATTATTAGCGTTTTGCTAGTAATATATATATAAGTAAATTGCATGTAGAAACTGTTAATTGGCTCGTTAAAATAACGACCATACTTATAAACGCTGTTTTGTTGTTTTTTTTTTTTGCTTTAAGCAATGTTGTGTCTTCGTCTTTCGAATTTCCAATCAATGATGACAGAAAGAGAGAAGTCATCGTTTAACTAAACAGCCGCTAAGCAACGATTATAAGTAAGGTCGTATGTGACTAACCATTGATTACAAGTATAATATCATTAACATACGGCCATGAAAATTACATCTGCATAAAATGTGGTACAAAATATCTCTGATATTAATACTATTAACGGCCAGGGCTCCTCTCCTTTTTTGAGAAGAAGGTTTGGAAATTATTCCACCACGCTGATCCAATACGGGTTGGTGAAATACACTTGTGGCAAAATTCCAGTGAAATTAGACATATGCATGGTTTTCTCGTGATGTTTTCCTTCACTATCAAGCACGAGATGAATTATAAACACAAATTGAGCACATTCAGTATTGCTTGCCTGGGTTTGAACCCACGATCCACGCGTTCTAACTACTGGGCCATCTCGGCTTCTCAGATATTACTAATATAATGTATATTCGAAATGCGAGAATAAAACAAGTACTGTTTCACCACGAAATTGCGATCAAAAGAATGTTGACAAACTGGATCGCAAGATCAGCAGTTTAGCGGTATTAACGTAATAGAATAGTCACTCTGAGTTGTCCGACAAAGAATTCGTTTTAGTGAATTAGATTTAAAATTACATGCGCACGCGCAGTGCATGGAGCGAGCAAGATTATTTTATTAAGAATTTAAGTTTTAGGAGCCAAATATACTATAAATTCCAAATATAATATATTCCAAGAATATATGTTGCAAATATCTTAATATTGTTTCCTTAATTTTCGTATATTTTTACTACTTGACAGTAAGCACGTTGCTGCACTATTAATTGTATAAGGAACGAAAATATATATAAACTATACTAATATTATAAATGCGAAAGTATCTCTGTGTATCTGTGCTTTCACGGCAAAAACAATAAACAGATTTTGTTGAAATTTAATATGAAGCACGCTTGAATATCGAAGAAGGACATAGGCTTCTTTTTTATAACAACTCATCCCCCAACACCTATCTATCTCCCCCCTTACCTTGCTGGTGTGGCCGCGGGCAAACTATAGTATAATATAAATTTTTATATACTCGATTTACATTTTCATTTCAGTTTTTTTTTTTATATTATAATAATTATTATTGTAAGATATAGATGGATATAAGGGGGAGGGCAAAGAAAGTCTGAAAGGGGCAAGTACTGGGTTGACGAGTGACAGAGAGAAGTGGAAGGAAAATAGATGTTGTGTCGACCCCACGTAGTGGGATAAGGTCAGGAAGAAAAAGATTATATTAAGGTAATGCTCCCAACTTTACAGGAATAATCAAGGACTATTAGCTAGACATTTTATTATTACACCGAGATCCCAAAACTTTTTATAAACCAACAAGACAACTACGCGTCATAAAATAATTTTATTTTTTTAAAACTTCAAATGCACATTGTCGATTTTAATTGTTCAGTTTTAATGTGTGTAAATATATATATTAATAAGCGAAATACCCCTTCCTCGACGTAGACGCTCACTAAGAACGGATTTTACACAAAAACTATCCAAAATACATTTTTCTTCTTATCTACCCGTGCGAAGCCGGAACGATTAGCCAGTATATAACAAGTTTATATTTTTATAAACTGACATTTGATTATAAATCTGTAACGTACAGTTGGTGTTAAGTCAGCAAAATAGAATAGCAATTATGATTACAAACGCTTTCATCATCAATTGATCGACTTCAAATTAGATTGAATCGAGATGAAATCGAGTGGACACGTGGAATTGGGACAGAACCGAATCGAACGAATTGTGTTCTCTTTGTATAACATTACAATCGATTTCAATACATATTCTGAAGACGGTAGAACCATTTTCGCTTGTTGCTGTTTTTACCGTAAATTCTATTACAATTGTCAATTTATTATTATTATTGTCAATATATTTTTTTAATTATTAGCTTAAAAATTATAATTAACCAATTCATATAAAAATATAAATTTATCTATTAATTAAATATTCACGGAAAAATGCCTGAACCGATTTTGATAAAATATAGTCAAGACAAAAATCAATCAGTAATATAATAAAAGCGAAAGCTTAATTAATTATTTGTATAGCGTTCGTCCGTGACGTCACTGACACAGGGTTAAGGCGGAAGACATAGTCTGGACATTATCCCAAATAATTATTTGCTTAGTAAAATTTGAGCCCAAAAAAAATCATTCTTTTCCAAAAAAAAAAAACAAAAGATTGGCAAGATTCTAAAATAGAAAAAATACAGATCTACTTACAAACAAACGAAGTAATAATCAAACTATAAATAATAAATAAACTATGACTAATTTATATTCTATTATAAAATTTTGTTTCATATAAATTTGTATTATTACTATTATATAAGAATAATAAAACATTAATATTTATAATTATTGCGATCATTAATTTTAATGAATGCGCTAACATTTGCGTATCTACTCGAATTCCAAATAAAAATACCGGATGTATATGATATATGTCGATAATTATTATTGCTACAAAAACAGATACATTAATTAGCTGTTTATTTATATAATTTGATTTACCAAAAGACGATATTAATATTATTGAATCAAATATCTATATAAAACAATAACTGACACAGCCCAACCTACTGGGGCTGGCATACGATTTCCCTTTTACGCAGTAGTTTAGCGCTAAGGAGATTTTTTTGAAAATTTAACTATGAAATTTGACGCGAGCGTAGCCATGGTTTTTTTATAGACTAGTTAATCCTTAATGAATATCATATATTATTTTACATCTGATTCATTTAATTTCAAGATCAATGTTGCTTATTCCCTTAATCCTGTCATTGAAATAGGCTTTAAAATGATTGCACAGATAAATCATTAACGCTAACCTGAAATTTCGCGTTCTAAACTTGCGTTACAAAACTCATTATACTAATAATTGCCTGCCAATTAATATTGCCACTATCAGAGTCATTTATTATGCATTTTATTGCCAGCAAAGATAACTAACCGTTTACATCTTAAGAACTTATTTTACCGGTAGTAAGGCTTAGTGCCCATCTGGGTGAGAACCACCCACTCGCGTCACGTTAAAATAGCAATAATAATTTGTATTGCTGCGTGTGTGAGTCTCTGTAATTACAAAACATGGACAAAACATCGTAGATCAAGTCCTTGGTGGCGTAGGTGGTAGGCAATGTAGGGATTGACACTTCCAGGTAACCTATTTGCGTGCCGGAAACTAGTATACAAATAATTCCATTTTCAAATTAACAATAAAACGCTTCCTCTCATGCACAAAACCACACCTATACTAATTTCGCAATATGCATGACTAAGAATTCCTAGTGTTCAAAATGAATACTATTGTCGAATTTGATATAATCTGTTATTAGCGGTGTCCGTGTTAAAGGGTTGTTGACCATTGTTAAAGATTTCTTATCTCTTGAGTGACTGATCAAACGAGAGACCGTTTACATTGCGATATCACGACTTGAATTTATTTCTTATCTGAGAAAGATAATTCATTTATCTTGTATATGCAATTAGCACTATCCGTTGCAACTAGATTTACTCATGGTAATTTAATAGGAATTAAATCGTTTACAGCGAGATACGTTTGTCTGTTTCCAAAAACTTATTTATATGATACATTTATATGCCTTGAAAAAATACGACACTATGAGCCGATCGATTGAATACAGAAGATTAGAGGTGCCATGTCCTTCTTAAAATTCATATTCTTTCGTACGTGAGCCTTCGTATAAACAAGCGAAGACGGTCTTTTTCAATTTTTCAAATTTCTGTGTCTTATATTCTAAACATTGTATGTATGTATTTATGTGTGATACGTACAATAGAATCAGTACAATTAGTGATGACGATGATATTTTCCTGACCTATTTCGACCATAACTTTCCTTCTCAACGGAGGCTAACCAAATGCACAAGATCATCAGATATTCGACCGCAAAACAGCGGGCGGTAAAATATCTACAGGGCGGGCAGGCAGGATAGTAAATGGGCCATCTGATGGCACGTGGCTACCACCGCCCATATACATTGGCGTGAAATATTAACAATTACAACGCTAATGATTCACCAATTACTGGTGGTAGGGCTTTGTGCAAGCTCGTCTGGGTAGGTACCACCCACTCATCAGATATTTTACCGCAAAACAGCAGTACTTGATATTGTTGTGTTCCGGTTTGAAGTTGTTGTGTCTGTAATTACAGTTTCATTCACAGCAAGGAACTTAAAATCTTAGTTCCCAAGGTTGGTGGCGCATTGGCTATGTAAGCCATGGTTGACATTTCTTAGAATGCCAATGTCTATGGGTGTTGGTGACCACTAACCATCAGGTGGCCCATATGCTCGTCCGCCTTCCTATTCTATAAAAAAAGCCAACCTTGGGAACTAAGATGTTTTATCCCTTGTGCCTGTAGCTATACTGGGTCAATCACCATTCCCAACTGAAACACAAAAATACCGAGTGCAATACTTGTCTTGTTTGGCGATAGAACATATGAAAAGTCTAATAAACACACGATTAAAAATGTTTTAAAAGTTTTAGTGTATTTACTTTCTTGGAAGACAGATAACATTATGATGTAATGTTTTTTTTTACTATTCAAAACGGATGACCAAGGTCATTGCTTTTTATTATCGCTGTTACGTAATAATTGTTTTTTATTTTTTATTTCAATATTAAATCATTCTTTTAAACTACTCGTTAAGAGTGGGCGTTAAGAATTTAGCTAATATATAAATATTTGATTGATCGCGTTCACTGATGTGTACCAAACAACATGCTCCGCTTTCAACTGATTGTTATTAGGGTTACATTTTGAGAAAAATGTATATGTGTAAAGTAACAGTCTGTGAATATGATTGATTTTGATTTATAAGCACAAATGTGTATCCATAACATATCTACAATTCGGGATTTAGATATTAGATGCTAGTTTTCACTCGCAGCTCCGCCCACCTGTTGGAGACTGTACAGGTGGTAGGTATAAAAAAACCTATGTCCTCCTTTGGGGCTTAAGCTTATCATACCAAATTTTATCAAAATAGGTTCAGTAGTTTAGCCGTGGAAGCGTAACAACGCTAAACGAGACAGACCGGCTTACTTTCGGATTTATAATAATAGAATAGATATACCAATAATATTATAAACTATAATAAAGATTTTTTTTATAATAAAGGATAAGAGTTCATAGGTAGAAGTCTTATCCTCATTGATTAAAAATATTTCTTAAAAATAACGTCGTATCGACAAAGTGTAAACGTTCTTTTAATTATATAATTCATACGAAAGGTCATTTATAATGCCTGTAATTTTACGATTGCGATACTGTTAACCGTCTAATTTCGATAAAGACCTAAAGATATTTAATTAGAGAGTAATTACGGAGCTCTTTATGCATTTGTTTTGTAATCCGTACCTTTATTACGAAAAGAAGTTGATACTATTGTATTAGGAGTTCGTTTATATGACTAGTAAAAGTTTTGCCGGGACAAAAAGATTAGTTTTAATATTGTAAGTCATCTATGAGAACGCGATAGCAATGCAATAGCCAAATCAGATTGCGTATGTTCAGATATTTTATATAATATATATAACTTAGACATCAATTATAATTCTGAATTGCTCAATACCATTTTCGTAACTCATTCTTTAAAAATGAAGAGTTTTCATATAAACTTTCGGCCTCTTTCTAATTTACCTTAGAGATTAAATTATTAAAAATCTTTTCTTAGTGACCTACTATGTATAAGGTACGTGTATGCAAAATTTTGTTTCGCAAAATGGTGGTTTGGGCTATGCGTTGCGTTCATATGTCAGTGAGTTTATATATATAATTGAAATACCACTGATCACGAGATCTCCTAAACTATCTGCCTGATTTATTTGAAATTTGTCACAATTAACCCCTTCCTCGAGGTAGATAAATACGTAGATAAAACGTAAATAATTTTTCTAGACAATTAACTAGTTTTATAATAATCTATGTATATTTTATATACATAGATTTGTATGGAATTTAATTCTTATTGTTATTTCATTTATTTGACATGTAACTATTAACATTTCTTAAACAGCAATGTCGGTATATCAACGGGTGCATAATTACCGTATCAACCTACACATTCTATTATAAACAAGATAATGCTACTTAATTAAATACTCACGTGCCACAATGAGATGAAACATCAACGCACTGTGATCTAGACTCTATTACACCAATCTAAGGTTCAATTTAGTTCGATTTAATGTGTCACGAAAACAGAAAGTCGTTTCTTCTAATGACCTACTTGTATTGGTATGTTTGCTATGAGCGATTTTTTTTATAACTTGGTTTATACTAAATTAGATTTTTACATTAAAATCAAAATGTGTCATAATGTAATTGGTTATTAAATATATTTTATATTAATAGTGATTGGATTAAAACAACATGTTTTAACACGAAATTAATAAAATTTTAAAAATTACTCGTATTAAATGTTTTTAATTGATGACATCATTAGACTATATGAATAGAGAAATATATCATTGCTTGTTTTGATACTTGATAAAGTATAATATTTAAATTATCTCATGTTTACAGCGTAAGATGATATTACTTACTTGGTAGGGCTTTGTGCAAGCCCGTCTGTTTGGCAGTAGAATACAATAAGTGGGTCATTATATTCTACCGCCAAACCTTTACTTAGATTTTTTGTATGTCAGTTTGAAGGGTGAGTAAGCCAGTGTAATTAGAGGTATAACATCTAATTGCCCAAAGTTATTAGCGCATTGACAATTTGATGTTATTATTGCTTACAATGCTAATATCTATGGGCGTTAGTGACCACTTACCATTAGTTGACACATTTCCGCCTACCTATATCATAAAAACCACATACTGGTACTGGTAACCTCTATCCATAATACTGTATGGATAGAGGTTACCAGTTACCTTCCACTTTAGCATCTTTCTTTTTTCACCAACAAAAAAAAAAGAGAAATAATATATGTAAAAATAAAATTCTTAGTCGGATAAGACTTTTTGCAATAAACAGGAATAAGTCTTATATACAATTTAACGACGTCAAGTAAGTATATCTTATTTACAATTTAACGACGTCAAGGATATCCGAAGAAAGTCAATAAAATCGATACGAGTCAAATAAAAGTTACGGTAAATACAAAATTGAGGTTAAAGCATTAATCGCTTGTGACAAAAACTCATACAATTCGTCACAGCTTTACACATGTCACACTAAACATTTTAACCAAAAATCAACTTTATATTAAATGAATAAGTTTTATAATTGCATGTTTAATATATTCTGAAAAGTTGAAACATGCTTCGATCATTGTATACGGAAGCTAAGAGTGGTATTGTGCAACAAAAGCGCTTTCTAACGCCTTCGTACGGAGGACAAGAAATAGGTCAGCCATTGTCTTCTCTTAGATATATATGTTTTGTTTGTCTGTTAATTTGATGATTTCTCCTTAATGTGAAAATTAATCACTTTTGAATGATTCAAATAATAATATAATTGACATTGGAGAGAGAGAGGGAAGGGACATTATCTGCTCCTTTGCAGCCTTTTCTGCAGCATAACATTCCTTTTTAATTGAAATATCTTTAATAGAATCACTTTGAATCATTATTACGCTAGTAATCGTCGAATTCGATTCGATTCGATTCGTTTGGCCGTATCAATATTGTACAAAAATATATATTAATATTTCGTCTTTATAAACTAACTACATACATACATACATACATACATATATACATACATACATACATACATACATACATACATACATACATACATATATACACACATACACACACACATACACACACATACACACACACATACAGACACACATACACACACATTCATACATACATACATACATACGTACATACGTACGTACGTACATACATACATACATACATACATACATACATACCTACATACATACATACATACATACATACATACATACATTACATTTTTCATATTTGCGTTAAGAGTATATAACAAAAGTGATAAAACTTTATATATTATAAACATTATTAATTTAACTCCATAACATTGTTTATACATCACCTTGTGCTTGGTGGTGAAGGTAAGCATCGTGAGGAAACCTTCATGTGAGGGATGAAATGCTAGTGTGTATTTCTATCCACAATCAGCAGTAAAATAGCTTGATGATTTCAAAAAGCTTAGGTAGGAACTTTATATAACTAATCATCTCTCTTCTTTATATACAATTTACTAACTTATGTAAATGTGTTTGTCCTTTTCCACATTTATAAATAAGTTTATCTTCGTTCCTTTATTATTGCTCACCATTTTTTGAAGAGTGATTGCTATGATGTGTCATATAGGAATCTCGTATACAAAATACTTATGAATTATACAAAGAAACAAATGGAACTCGATTATATTTTAATATCAGAAACAATAATCTCTATGGCATACGTAATAAGGTATATAATATTTTTCGAATACAGAATATGAATAATTTTGTATAGGGTCACACACGCACAATATCACAACAAGCGGCTCATAATGATACGTTTTTATTTATAATACAGACTGTATTGTAAGCGCATAAAGCTCATTTTCAAATGATACTATTTATACATCTATAAGTCGTAAAATGACTACTTTGCGATACTTTTGCTTTTCGTTTAAGGAAAAGTGAAATATATTATGGATGATTTTTAACCTGGCAATGTTTTATAGTGCCGAAACGACCCCGAACATAAGAAGTGTAGAAAACCTATGTTTAATTAAAATGATATAAAATACATTAAATTAAAAATATAAAATTTAAATTTGAGAGAAATTAATTTCTTAATCGTAAATCGATGTTTGTTTTTATAAATCTAAAAAATCGTCTTTGGATTCATAGAACTATCCAAAGCTTAGTATCCAAATATTTAAATTCCATTCAGAACATTTCTGTTGTACTATTGATCTAAGATTACATTAAGGTAATATGTTATCATAAAATGAATATTATAAAATGCTTACAATTAATTTAAATCTAAAAAAATTTAATAACCGAACCATAAATGGCAGAGATAAAGTAGCAAGAATTGCAAACCGACAGACCGAGAGTTCTCGTCCATTTAACAACAAATTGGTAATTCCAAAGCAAACGCTTCACAGAACATGTTATTACATTAAAACCTTACATTTTTCAAACCATTGCACATTATTTTTTACAAATGACCTCACTTTAAACCATTATACACGGGTAACGAGATAATTCTAAAAATAAAACTACTTAATCATCATCAAGAAGGCATCGTCGTGAAGGGCATGTGAAAGAAATGGGAATAAAAAGCGACACTTGACTAATATAGGTCGTAATGACCGCGTAAGCTCTGAAAGGGTTAAGGCGAGTAAAAACTTTATGAACTTAGATTTATTTAACAAAAGAAATATTATATTTATATCACGGGCATAAAAACGTCTCATATAGATGCTGAATGTAACACACCAATATTTCTCTTTCTGACATCAGTAATTGACATTCGATAGAAAAAGACAGGAACTTTAATATATTTTAATTAAAATGATATATATATATTATGTTGGAAATTAAAATGTGATCTAAATAAAAGCAACTCGCACAGTCGATCAGGGATAAGCTCATGACAATGACAAAAGCTATGACGAAACGCCAAGCAAATAAAAATGGTCAACGGCTAAAAGCTCATATACAAACAAAATTTTCAAGAGTATTTCTATGAGTTGACAGCGAATTCTTAACTAGCGTGGATCAAATCGTCTTGAACATTTATAACACAATAAATGATATAGGCGTTGAATTGGATCGAAAACAAAAACCTACAATCTTTATTACATTTAGTTCAAAATTACCTTAACGAATAGAAAATTTTACGGACAATCTAATTCAATAATGTTGTAATATTATATAATAATAATTGTAAAAGTCTGTTAGTTCTGCTTTAACTCATAGCTTCAGCAGCTATATTTACTCCTGTCTTTGCCATAGAAAAATGTTGGCATCCTCAGCGGTAAACAATGTTTGTTTGACGTGCTTTAGAACCAGAGATGGCTACTCACAAAACTCCAACATTAGCTAAATCTGTAACACCAGTTGGTGCTTGGAATCCCCAAGTACCAACGGCTGAACCTAAAAAACCAAACTTAAAAAAACAATTTTAAAATTAAGTGTAGTACATTACAAGCTCTACTAGGCTTTGTACAAACTCAAATGAAGTTTTTTACAGCATTTAGTGGTAGGGCTTTCTACAAACTCATTTGGACAGGTCTTCATATATTTAATCGCTAAATAATAAAACTTAGTGTTGTTCTGTTCCGGTTTGAAGGGTGAGTGAGCCAATGTAAATATGTTAAATTTTGTATTGGTCTATAAACGGATAAATAAAAATACAGACACAAGGGACATAACATCTTAGTTCCCAAGGTTGGTGGCACATTGTTGATGCGAGGAAAAAGAATGATTATTGGTTATATAAGATTTCCAAGATTAACTCCATATTAAATTCAGCTGTCAGTTCATTTAGTATAGTTTTATTGTACAGTTAATTCATTCACATACGATTTCCTCGTTTACTTTCAAATCGATTACAAATCAGATATGAAACGGTTTATTTCCGTTTTAGAATTGCAACGCAATTCGATTAGCAATTAACAAAGTGCAAAAAGTTTTGATTTTGTTTTTTCACTTACATTTGTAAGTAAAGTAGGTTGACAATTGAACTACTTTGAAATGTGTTTCTGTTATATGTTAAAATATACATATTTTGTTTTGTGAACTTATTAAATGTTGTCCATTAAAATTGATTGTGTATTATCTGGGATGAAATATACTTACTAATAAAAAAGGAGGCATCTTGTCTGTTTAAACTCAGTAGTTTTATTTAAACAGAAATTCATATCTTAATATATTCGTAAATGAATGATGATATTTTTGTCATAAAACAAAATCATCTTCGAGTACATCAAAGGCACAAATTTTTATTATCCAAATATTTAATTCCAGAACGTTTCTGTTGAATGTTGAAATTCAATAGACATATATTATATTGTTATTAATAATTATTAATACTTGATATTGTTGTGTTCCGGTTTGAAGGGTGAGTGAGCCAGTGTAATTACAGGCACAAGGGACATAAAATCTTAGTTCCCAAGGTTGGTGGCGCATTGGCTATAAGCGATGGTTGACATTTCTTACAATGCCAATGTCTAAGGGCGTTTGGTGACCACTTACCATCAGGTGGCCCATATGCTCGTCCACCTTCCTATTCTACAAAAAAAAAAAAAACATAAAACTTATGCAACAAGATGCAGCGCGTTTCGGTCTAGGGGTGATAACAGCTTGTGACTGTCCCACTGCTGGACAAAAACCGAGGAGGTCTTTTTTCCTTTTTTATTGAGGAGAAGGTATGGAGCTTATTCCACCACGCTGCTCCAATGCGGGTTGTTGGAATACACATGTGGCAGAATTTCGGTGAAATTAGACACACGCAGTTAGTTACTTAAGAGTTAGTTTCCTCTTTATGTTTTCCTTCACCGTCAAACACGAGATGAAT
The DNA here is from genome assembly GCF_905147045.1 of Nymphalis io. Classification (NCBI taxonomy): domain Eukaryota; kingdom Metazoa; phylum Arthropoda; class Insecta; order Lepidoptera; family Nymphalidae; genus Nymphalis; species Nymphalis io. The sequence continues at coordinate 8,468,854 of NC_065910.1, read as the reverse complement.
TATAAGCACAAATTAAGTACATGAAAATTAAGTGGTACTTGCTCAGGTTTGAACCTACGATCATCGGTTAAGACTCACGCGTTCTAACCACTGGGCCATTTCGGCGTTTCGGAGAATTTTTTAGTATATAATACTTACTAATTTTATAAATGTGAAAGTGTGCGAGTTTTTGTTACGCTTTCGTGAAATTTTGCATACACGTTGTCAGATAAGGACATAAGGTACCTAACACCTCTCCCCCTCACATGCGAGCAACGACCACGGCAGAAGTATTATTATATAAGTACTAGAATCTTAACGTGACAAGCGTTTCATGTTCTCATGCAATAATAAAATAAAAATCACATCATCATGATAATGATAGACAAACCAATAAATATATCGTATTTTATTATATAGGAGTTATTTTTTTTATAGAATAGGAAGGCGGACGAGCATATGGGCCACCTGATGGTAAGTGGTCACCAACGCCCATAGACATTGGCATTGTATGAAACGTTAACCATAGCTTACATCACCAATGCGCGATCAACCTTGGGAACTAAGATGTTATGTCCCTTGTGCCTATAATTACACTGGCTCACTCATATATCAAACCGGAACTCAACAATACCAAGTGCTACTGTTATGCGGTAGAATTTCTGATGAGTGGGTGGTACCTACCCAGACGAGCTTGCACAAAGCTCTACCACCAGTAAACACATGTATAAAATTCTGAAACCAAATCAAAATATTCTTTATATAAGTTAGCTCTAATAACTATTAATATAAATAATAGTACCTTAAGTATAAGTGCTTTTTTTTCGTCAGATTACCGGATTAAATTGAATTTAAAGTTCCATCATACCGAATTGTAAATTCTACCGAGAATCTCATTATCTTTTCGTCAAATAAATTACATAAACTATATACGATAAAATTCAAATATAATTAAATAAATACAATTATCTAACAAAAATATACTCATTAAAATATTAATTTTTGTTACGGCAATTTGAAAACTCTTAAGATTAATTATCCACTACACAGAGCGTTATATCGCCTCGTATATTTTAAATAAAAACATAATATAAAAAAAATTTAAGACTTTATTCTCTCTCATTTACTCTTAGCAAAACGGTACACCATTATCCTTAATGGTGTACCGTTTTGCTAAGAGGGATAGACATTTATGTTGCGTAGCATTATATCCGGCGAAACCATAATTATTTCCACGCACTATAATCAATATGGCGGCTGTGTCGCTATGGCGTCCGTGCATATTAATGCCATAAGTATTGTTCATAATACACATTGTGCATATTAATTAAGTGATAGGACATTTCTCGATACAGAAAGCTGAGGTTCCCATGACGTCATTTGATGCTATAAGTTCAATGACCTTATTGTCGAAATCTAAAATTATTTGAAACTATATAACTAGACACTTTCATCTTTTCGCATTGACAGTTCTACAATATAATTTCAGGTAAGGGACAAAATGGCATAAGTTAAAATTGCTCGGTTTTTGGTTAATATATATTTTCAAATAAAGTGTTTGCCCATTTTTCTTTTCGATTCTTTTGTATAAAATCTCAAAATAAATTCTACAGTACTACGACTGTTGTTATCTTTTACTAATGACTAGCCTAGATATATCCTATTAAGCATGTTACAAATTTAACTTTTTATTTAAATTTGGAACAAAATTGGGACCAATAACTTTGAAATTGGAACTGATAATTTGTATTATCTTATTGCGTTATAAGCGTTTACTTTACACTTTAAATTTGGTAGTGCCCTTTGGAAGTGTTAAGGTGTTAAGTAAGAGATCAATGAACTTACACTATTGCCTAGTTAGAGATTTGGTTTGTTTACATGACTTTTAACGTTGAGAATGTTACACTAAAAACTATTTTCGAAAAACCTTTTTGGATCCAATGAATTAAAAAAAGTCTCGTTGACACCCGGACAAACACCTCTCAATTTATTTGGCTGAATTTTTATTTAGAATTCATTCACCGCCGAGTGAAAAAAAACATCATGGGTTCAATGCATGTAAAGCTTATATACAGTATAGATAAATAATCCTATCCACGTTTGCTCACAATAGGTGTTTAAATTTGCAAATTAAAAAAAATAACAGCTGCGGCCTGCATTAAAGCACAACATTGTAATGGTACCTGCATGTTACAGAACATATTTATATTTCAACCAAAAACAGTACAACAAAGAAACTTACCCGCATTGAAACATCGTATTAAGGCTGTATTCCAATGAATGCGGAGTTATATATCGCTACCATCGCACCAAACGCTGCTATACTGACATTTACAAGATTAATAATTTCTTAGACAATAATAAATAAATAAATTTAAATAAAATACACACATACGTATACACACAAACACACACACACACACACACACACATATATTAAATTCTGTTATCCTTTTTTAAATAAAACAAGACACCAACCACATTTTTGTAAACCACATTATAACATTATACATTAATACAGTGAATATAAAGACAGTACAACAATCTTACCTTTAGTTGATTTTGCTACCAATGTAATAAATACCACCTAAACGAACTGCGAGCAAATCAATTTACACCGCCCTTTTAAAAACACTTAACCCTACTTTAAATTATAATTTATTGACTACCCGTCTTGTTGATTTTCTTACATTTTAATAAAAACAGTCAAATCAAAACCATATTTATGTAAATCATACATTTCTTAAAATTACATAGCTTACACACAAACACTATGTACAGATATTTTTATTAAGAATGATTTATGATAGAATTAAGAGCCGCGATGGCCCAGTAGTTAGAACGCGTGAATCTTAACCGATGATCGTCGGTCCGAACTCGGGCAAGCACCACTGAATTTTCATGTGCTTAATTTGTGTTTAAAATTCATCTCGTCTTTGACGGTGAAAGAAAACATGAGGAAACCTGCATGTGTCAAATTTCACTGAAATTCTGCCACATGTGTATTCCACCAACCCGCATTGGAGCAGCGTGGTGGAAATAGCTCCAATCCTTCTCCTCAAAAAGGAATAGGAGGCCTTAGCCCAGCATTCACAGGCTGTTACTGAATGATAGAATTCGGTATTGTTATAAAAAAGAGAAAACATATTGTTACATACCATAAGCGGAAGGGGACTGTTACTTCTTAATGCAGATTTATATAACTTATGGAGGAGTAGATACAATACAATACCACCTAAATGAAATAAAATAAAATATGTAAAGTAAATAGTATAAATTAAAAAATATATATCGTTGAATCGTGTGATAGACGTGTTCCTATCAATTATAAACTGATATTATTACACATCTTGTAAATCAATATAAAAAATTCCTTTAATGAGAATTAATAATAATATGTATTATAGAATACATAGATGATTAAGGCTGAAGAAGACTATATATGATAAATAAGCGTGGGGCTATGTTTCGTTGATTTTACATGCAACATCCTTACTAATACTATAAATGCGAGTGAATTTATTTGTTTATTTATTTACGTTTTTTTTATAGTATAGGTAGGCGAACGATCAAATGGCCCACCTGAAGTTAAGTGGTCACCAACGCCCATAGACATTGGCATTGTGAGAAATGTTAACCATCGCTTACATCACCAATGCGCCACCAACCTTGGGAACTAAGATGTTATGTCCCTTGTACCTGACTCACTCACCCTTCAAACCGGAACACAACAATACCAAGTACTGCTTTAAAGGCGGGCTAAGTCGCGAGCAGAAACTAGTTTTATATAATTTACAATTGATGTGCAATAATCGCCTTTGATTACGCATACCATAGAAATAAATTGAATATTTTAAGCTTTACCATCATAGTTTCTTGTGTCTTTTTCCAAGCCATTTAAAGCATCGATATGAATCATTACATATACATATATGCATCTCATTATGTATTATGAATACATAATCTGTTTATTTTCTGTTACAATATAATCATACTCTACTTATACAATCGTTCGTTATATCAACAGATGAAATTTGGTTTATTTTGTGATGAGCATTGGAAATTTCAACTTAAAGGGATGAAATGGGAGGGATAGCTTTGTAAGAATTTTGTCTGAATGAAGTCGGCAGGTAGGAAATAATATGACAGTGTTGTCATGATAGTGATGATTGTTCACGTATTGGTTGGGTAGTTAAGACGGGAAAGCGTAACAAACAAATAAACAAACTCACTTTCACATTTATAAACTTTACTCTCGTTTGGGAGGAGGAGTTGTAGGTGTAAGGGTAAAAAATATAGCCTATGTCTCTTCTTAGAGTTCCAGCATGCCTGATACTATATTTCATCAAATTCGACTTAGTGGTTTAGCCGTGAAAGCGATACAGACGGAGTTACTGTCGCCTTTATAATATTTTTATAAATCAGTATATATATGATAAATTTAAATAATTTTATTTATTGGTATTATATAAGGTCATTGCATTATTACGTTGATTTATTATCATAATTCATTATAATCGTATTAACATACGTTACATAAAATTAATATATAATATATATACGACTGAATTCGGTGATCATAAATAAAGGCTATTTTTATTAGGAAGTGTACGGAAGCAATTCTACAATATAAATGCTACTGTTTACACTACTGATGAATGTCGTGTTATTGGTGGTGATCACCGCCCATAAATATTAGTACTGTAAGAAATATTAACAATAAATTACATTGTCAATGTACCTACAACCTTGAGCACCTAATAAATTATTTCCCTTGTGCCTGTAATTACACTGGCTCCCTCAGTTCAAACCGCAACACAACAATAAGTATTTTTGTTGTTGGTAGACTATATGAGGAGTATGTACCCAGAGGGGTCTGCGCAAAGTGCTACCACCAAATAAAATTAATTAATCTGTTAATTAGTTATCCTATGATTACATATACATCTTTAGGTTATCTGGAAGAATTTGCTGCTTTCGCAATATTTAACACACATTTGTATTTTTTTTTTCAAGCTTTTTATTGTTTTTTTTTCCCATTCGTATTTTGATAGGATGTATTGTGTTAGTGTCAATAGAAACAATTGATATGGATAAATACGTATAGACAATAAACCACAGCAATGCAAAACATTTCATCTTTGTATTATCTGATTTATAATACAAGTATATAAATTACTTTTCTAACAAAAAGTGGGAACTGATCTAAAAATAGAAACTCGCCGTGGTTAAAGCCGATGTCTGACGTCGAGGAAGACGAATGCAGTCTGCAATTCAAAACACTGATGTTCATTTTATGTTAAAGGATTATTAAAAACATTAACAATTTTTTTTTCTATTAATTCTATTCATCTCTTCAATATTACTGAGTGGAGGAACTTACCACACCACGCTACTCCGATATGGGTTGCAGATTTTCACCCATCACGTATAGGTTTCCTACGATGATTTCCTTTACCGACTCACACAGTACACAGTAACAGCCTGTTAATGTCCCACTGCTGGGCTAAGGCCTCCTCTCCCTTTTGAGGAGAAGGTTTGGAGCTTATTCCACCACGCTGCTCCAATGCGGGTTGGTAGAATACACATGTGGCAGAATTTCAATGAAATTAGACACATGCTGGTTTCCTCACGATGTTTTCCTTCACCGTTAAGCACGAGATGAATTATAAACACAAATTAAGCACATGAAAATTCAGTGGTGCTTGCCCGGGTTTGAACCCACGATCATCGGTTAAGATTCACGCGTTCTTACCACTAGGCCATCTCGGCTTTACCGACTCGCACGAAATTAATTATAAATACAGATTAAGTTATTGAAAATTAATTCTTACCTGTCCGGGTCCGAACTCGGAATCGTCGAACATACACGTCATCTAACCACTAAGCCATCATGGCTAAACAGAAAATAATTTATTTAAAAGAACTTTATTAACCAATTAAAAACGGGCTCATACAATACTATTATGATATTCGCTGGTGCAATTAGCAATTAGTTACATTAATGCATTTTATAATGACAATATCGTATACAAAACGCCACGCAACGCCATGAAACTCTTATTTATAAATGTAAATACCACGGTTATATTTGTTCTAAATGCGTCATAGTTCTGCTTTACTTCTCTCTATCACGCAATCAATATGAACAAATTATTATACATTTTCATTTGTGTTTTATAAAATAGGTAGGACTGGCAAATGGGTCACCAGATGGTAAGTGGCCACCTATAGACATTGGCAATGTAAGAAGTAACCGTTCCTTAAATCGCCAATGCGCCAGCAACTTTGCAACAAAGATTTTGTTTGTAGTTGCACTGGTTCACTCACCTTTAAATGTAACCATACCATACCAAGTATTGCTGTTTGGCGGTAGGATATCTGATGGTACTTTCCCAGACGTAGGTAGTAAGGTTTGCACAAAATTATCATTTCAATAATATAATATTGTAACCGGCGCATTTAATTTCAATCATATTTCCATATTAATTGAGTCTAAAATCAAAAGTCAAAAATCTTCATTCAATATACAAGAATTACACTTATTGATTGTATCGAAAATCTTTTGATTCTAAAAGAAATACAATAATAGAAACTTACGTAAAAAACACATAATAAAATAGATGTCTATCGTTTAATTTATATCATTACAAATTCAGTGGTCAGTAAGTCTATAATACATGTTTAAACATGATTATACCAAAGATAGTCTCAAGCGATATTCTGTATCGAAAATAACGGAAGCGATTAATAATTCTAATGTTATCTCATACGGTTTTCTAGCTGATGTGATAAATTGTATTAACATTGCGTGAAACATTAGAAAATTACATCTGACGTTTATATTTTATGCAATATTAGAATATTCTTGTAACAAATTGAAACAGAGTTGTAGTAACAGTAAATCCCACTGCTGGGCTAAGGTCCCCCCCCCTTCTTTTGAGGTTTGGACCTCCAATGTTGGTGGGATACACATGTGTCAGAATTTCATTCAACACATGCAGTTTATCAGGATATCTACCTTCAGCATCAAGCACGAGATGAATTATAAACACCGATTACGCAGATGAAAATTTTGTGGTGCTTACCTGGATTGAACCCGCAATCGTCGAATTAGGTTCAAGTGTTCCACTGGGCCATCTTACACACATCCAACTACCAGACTCCGGGCTGCTCCTCAAAATTTCACAGCAGAAAAACTCATTAACTTTTTATCGGCCGGACCTGGGGTTTGAACTCAAGACCTCGACTTCTGGCCTTATATGACTAAGGCAGTCAAGCGTAACATTAGCTTACAGTTATTAACCACACACAAGCAGACATTTCATACTTCATTATAATTAATATTTCAAACTACAAATCATACACACACACACTCACATTTAATAAAAAATGGCGGACAAAAATCTTTCGCATACATAATTTTAGGTTTTCTTCTAGCGACGATAAGTATAGGCCTGATACTTTTTCTTTTTATAAAATCACCATTATTTTCCTATTAAAAATACACCTTATATGCTTCAAACACAGACAGGTTTAAAATGAGCTAATTAATATGTGCGCTGTGTAGCTGTGGGCGCGGTGTGCGCTGGTTAGGTTGAGTATCCATCGGATCGTAGCGCAACGCAACTTTATTATTTTCTTTTGACAAAATATTGATTTATTTTCACTGGCCAATGAAACTCAGTAAATAAAACACGTGGAATTTAAAAAGTTCTAGCTTCAAACAGAGCCCGCAATGAAATGACTTTCTGAAATAAACTACATATCTCTTCTTAAAAGCCTCTTGAATTGCGATAGAAGTTTTACAGGCTTTCTATTGTAGTTGTGAAAGTACATAGCTAAATTCAAGCTATGAAAAAATTACAAAATTTTAACGTTACATAGTATATTTTACTGGTGGTAGAGCTTTGTGCGAGCTCGTCTGGATAGGTACCACCCACTCATCAGATATTCTACCGCAAAACAGCAGTACTTGGTATTGTTGTGTTCCGGTTTGAAGGATGAGTGAGCCAGTGTAATTACAGGCACAAGGGACATAACATCTCTGTTCCCAAGGTTGGTGGCGCATTGGTGATGTAAGCGAAGGTTAAAATTTCTTACAATGCCAATGTCTATGGGCGTTGGTGACCACATACCGTCAGGGTGCCCATGTGCTCATAGTGGCATGTGTAAAAAAAAAAGTATATTTTATACCCATAATTAAAAACTAGACAAATTATGACGTATATTTTTTAATTTATTTATAAACTTTTTTCGTAACGCAGAATTAATAATAAATTAAGTACGTATAAGCGGAAAACCAATTCTAATAATTTATAACTCGGTGGTAGGACTTATGCAAGCACGTCTGGGTGGGTACAACCAAATCATTAGATATTCTACCGCTAAACAGCAATACTTATTGTTGCATTCCAGTTGAAAGGATGATTGAGCCATTGTAACTACAGGTACATGGGATATAACATCTTAGTTCCCAAGGTTGGTGGCGCATCGGCGATGTAAGGGATGCTTAATATTCTACATCGCCAATGTCTATGGGCGGTGGTGACCATTTATCACCCGTTTGCTTGTCCGCCTACTTATAGTATTAAAAATTACAGCTACGATACGTTCCGTTTGTTCGTTTATTTAATTCCAATCCAACTTTGATTATTCTATATCAATTCGGATCGCTACCAAACCGATATGATGTTACCATATACCGTTAAATCAAAACATACTTATTTGTTAACATTTATGTCATTACATAAATGACATAAATGTTAACATTACCTAATCGCTGGTCCGACCAGAATCAAAATATAACGGGACTCAATATTCCGACTGCTCTAAGACAAGCCGAGGTCAAAATGGTGTGAAGGAAGCTAGTTGACACATCGGTGAAAGCATTTCAGGACAAGCACGACCTTCAGTAATGAAGCAAACGAAGGAGGAGAAAATGTCAGCAATGGATAATTGAATTAAAGAGTATGAAAACGATTCGATTGCGATAAAGTAACAATTCTTATTAATTCTTTTGTAAAATTGATCCCCAGCTTCATCGCTACAGCGATCACTTATAGGCAACCTTAGACACACTTAAAAAACCATAGAGAAGTGAAAATTTCGGCATCAACAAAATAATAAAAATTAAAAAATGACAAAACATATAATGTGTGTTTATTTTTGATCATAATTAAATATATTTTAATATTTCGAAGAAAATAAATTAGTCGCACAAAGGCACCGAGTCGTTGACATCGTACCGATAACGGAAAATAAAAACGCAAAATGAATAAATAATTTATTACGCTGTGTTGCGCTACGTGTCGTGGTCGGTGATCTTTAAAGGGTAGGCGTGTACCCCATAGTAATGAAGTATAGAAATTTTTAATAGAAATTTTAAATTACGTCGATGATTCTTGCAATTATGTTGCGGAGTTACGTCGTTTTGTTTCGGTTGCTAGATTAAAACGAGACGCGTTGCCTTTTTGTTTTTATACCCAATGTAGCACGGGTATTATGAGTTAAATTATTATGGGCTTAATATACAATTTTTCGTGTTAATCTTCTCGGTTTTAGTTAATATTCTAAAGGTTGAAATATAAACTTGTTTTTGGTGGAAGTGTTTTTCGCAAGTCCGTTTCTGTATATAATCACATATTTTACCGCAAAATACCAATATTTAGTAATGTTGTGTTCCGGTTTGATAGGTGAGTGAGCCAGTATAACTACGGACAAAGGGGTCTTAACAACGAACATAGCTCCCAAGGTTGTGTCACATTGTTAATGTAAGGAATGATTAAGGGGGATATTTCTAATATTGCCAATGAGTAGTGTGCATCCAATTGCCTCTTTGGTGAACGAACTCTGTTCCCTCACTGTCATCTTCTTCTTTGTTCAAACCCTCTTCCCAGTTCAGCTGGGGTCGGGTCTCCTTGTACATCTGCGCCAGAGAGCTCTGTTCTGGGTTTTCTGTGTACTCAGATTCTCTTTCTCGGCCTCTTTTTGTAGGTTTGACCACCAGGTTGCGGGTGGTCGCCCTCTTCCCCGCGGTCGGTCCGGGATATTTAAGGCTTTTTTGATAGGATGATCATCGTTACGTCTCAGAATATGGCCATACCAGCGCAGTCGACATTCCTTCAATTTACCTCAAACTCCTTGTATGTTCCCTCACTGTCATCGTGCTTGCATTAATCTTCTTTTTATTATAATGTGTCATTTTAATTTTTTTTATTATTTAAACGACATCTTTTAAATGATCAAGATACAGTATATTCAAGTTGACCTTCGAATCGTCATTTTACAGTAGTATACATATCAAGCATTTGATTACTATAGAACCAAATTTTCAAAAAAAGAATAATAATAATAATATCCTGCGACATTATTCACACACGGCCATCTGATCTCAAATTAAGCAGAGCTTGTACTATGGAAACCAGACAACTGATTTACTACATATATTACTTTTCTTTTGTAAATACATACTTATATGTATAGATAACTACACCCAGACTCAGGACATACAGACATGTTCATGCACACAAAAGTCTGTCCTGGGTGGGAATCGAACCCACAACCTTCAGCGTGAAAGGCTAGTATCTACCACGCCAACCGGCTCGTCAAATTAGTGAAAAAAATATATAATTTATCCAAGTAGGTTTCTATAAGTACGTTTTAATCGTTATTTTAAAATATGTAATGTAACTATCACCGGTTTCACCAACGGGAAACTCGGTGATTACTTTTCTCCCACAATTAAATTGCATAGTTATGATAACAAAATCCAATTTCATTATAATTATATTAGTTGTCTGGTTTCTATAGTACAAGCTCTGCTTAGTTTGGGATCAGATGACCGTGTGTGAATAATGTCCCAGGATATTTTTTTATTATTATTATTTATATTTTTATATAACAAATGACAATCTACGCTTTCATAAAATAGCGTAGAGTTAATATTCGTTGATTTCAAAGCTGGATAAATAACAAAATTGGACAAATTGGATTTGATTGGATGTGACTTGTTTGTTGAACAGAATATCTGAATTCCTTACCGGTTCTCGGTATCGGTCTCGATAGAATCTACATTCCGAACCGGTGGTAGCTTTATATTTAATCTATTCTTGTAAAATTACCTTAATAAAATATACTTGAATAAAGTATATTTTGATTTTATTATTCATATATAAAATCCATGTATTCTCTTTATTTATATCTTGTATTAAAAAGATCATTTAAAAAGCCACCATATTATTACATAACGAATACAAGGAAAGCTGTAGGCAACCGCTAGTTCACGATAAATCACAGTTACAATACACCGGTCGTTATGCTTTTCACACGGATATCACCGCAAAATATCACCTACGAAAGTAACAATTTGTTACGCTCTCGTTGATTTTCAATAACGAATTTGAACTTTATTATTATCATATAAAGTTGAATTTCAAGTGATATAAACTATCATTACAATTTACATTTAACAATTGAATTTAAAACTTATCTAGATAGAATTAAGGTTGATCTTTCTTTAAGATATTTTCGCTTAGGGGTGGTCGTCGATCCGTGACGTTATATTTAAAATTGAACGTATGAAGAGATAATATAGACGCATAGAACTTTAATTCAAATAAATTGCATGGAATTTTCACTTTTATTAGCGAAGTGAATAAAGAATGAATTAGAATAACATAATTAATATATTTCGTTTTTGTTACAGATTGCTACGTGTAAATTTATTCAGAAGGTAATGATCATTTTTTTTATTTTTCAATGTGCCATATCACATATGAATATAAAAAGACTCATTTAATACATTTAACCTACAGAAAATAGGTACAAACGGTCATTAGAAAATTATCAAATGTTTTAATTTTTATTTACGTTAGAAAGCAGACGATTTAATAGAATAAATGGTCACCACCACCTAAACACATTGAAACTTTACGGTATTAAGTAATCCCTACAACGGAAATGCGCCGCAAACTCAGGAGAAATAAGATGTTTTGCCCCTTTTGCACGTATTCATTGACGAGTGAATTGGTGATAAATACATAGCTCTTATCAATCATATGATCATCAATATACATAAACTCTATATACTTCATGAGATTTATTTAAATTTGTAGTTGTGTTTGCCATATTTACAAAATTTTCATGCACAGCAAAGAGATGACACAAACGTCGTATCGAATCATTGGAACGCTTGTCTGACATTAGTTAGTTAACATAAGCAAAACCTACAAATAAATAAAAAAACAATTATTTCTTTTACTATCTGTACTCTGTTCTATCACTCTCGCTACTTCTGCTGCTGATGGTATTTAGTGCATTATAAAGGAAGTTACCACCCACATACCAATTATTCTACCACTAAACATAAATAGCTTGTATTTAGTATCGATAGCTGACGGCGAAGCGTTAATGCCAAGGTCGGCGATCAAAGGTCACATGCCGTGAAGGTGTCTATGCCTCATCTTTCACCAGGTGTCCAGTCAGACAGCTTTCTCTTACAAAATTAAATAAACAATTTGGCAATTTGATATATAATATAATTATAAAAATTGTATATACATATTTATAAAAACACAATATATTCCCAGTTTCCAGAATATGTTTAAAAAAACTAGTATTCGCTCAGTGTTCGAAATTCCATATTTAAATATTGTTGAAAATGTGAAGAAAAATTTTTTTTAAAAAAAGATAAGCGTGCGAATCGTCCACCTGATAATAAGTGGTAACCACTGCCTAGAAATATTTGCGTTAAGATATTACTTCCCTTGTACCTGTACACTGACTCACCGTTCCAAACCGGGACACAACAATATTAAGTTTCACGTAATTTAAATTCAATTTAGGTTTATTAGAAATAAAATAAGTATATCATTAATCTCATTGAATAATTCTTTTAAAGTAGATCTATTACTATCAACATAATTATAGTTACTTGTTAGCACTAGTTATGTATCAGTTAACAATGGTTTTCAAATTTCTTCATCTCCTTACCAAAATTCTCGCGAAATTAATCAAGTAATAAAATTGTAATAAACATTAAAACTATAAAAATTACATTTTATTATAATTTATTATAAATATCTATATTAGTATACCTATATATAGACATATGCTTGTAAATAAACAAACAAACAAACACAAATACTGAAGTAAAGGTGTCATGGCGATTGAAGTTCTCAACTTCACTTGTATATTTATTGTATGTCGTACATATAACTGTCATACATACTTAAAAGGCAATAAATTACAAGAGACAAAAAAACCTTTTCATATGTCTTGTCAATTAATAACGCTCTATTGCTTTTAAAACCAAGCAAAACCAAGATATAATATACAAGATTTTAGATACTTCTAAGCATATTTTGTATTAGTTTGTTTCAATTTGAAGGAGGAGTGAGCCAGTGTATTTGCAGGCACAAGGTACTTCTCATATATACATTAGTATAAAAAGTGATTTATACAATACCAGTTTCTACAAGTGGAAGTGATTACTTACAATATAGTGAGTCATGTGATAGTCTACCTCCAAAAATAAATTTAAAATTAAAATCAATTGAATTTGGTAAAGTGTGACCACCGTTGATCTACAATCTAGTATCGGTGTAAATGGTCAGGTTTTTCTGGACTAGAAAAAAATCAGTGGTCAAAGAAACAGTTAACCTGTTATACTGAACCAGACAACTATTTATGATTAAATTTTAATCATTTTAATGGAAGTATTTGCTTCGTGAGTTGTACGTGACTTCTTATGTTTGGACTTGCAATATTTGCTTCGAAGCTCAGAAATCTTTAGCTGTTTATTTTTTTTATAATTAATATTACGTATATTTCGTTTTATTAATTTAGGAATGGTCAATATGTTCGGGGATACGCAATAGGCGTGTCGTAATGAAGTCGCCAATTAACGGATTTTATTCAACGAAACAATATCAACAAGTATAACTATAAGCTTAATTTAATGTTAAAATTTTCAAGCTTAGTAATTGATATATGAACTTTTATTAAATAAATAATGATTGTATAATAGTAAAAGTAAATATAGTCGAATTTGAGAGCAACATTTACGTCACTTCCTTAATTATTAATACGTTAATTTCCTTCCTTCCTTAATATTTTTTATATCATAAACAAACAGAGATCTTTTACTCTGTATATATACATATATAAATATCGTAAAATGACGTAACAATTTACACACACATACGTTTGTTGTGTATGTGTGTAATAGGATTGACAAGTATGACCAGAGACCAGAATTTAACTACTTATCATTATTTTAAGTCTTAGGGCTGTCATAGTTTTTATGACACAAAGTTGATTTGAATAATTACAGCCATTATAATAGAAACGCTGTAATAATATACTTCTATGTAATGTATCACTATTTTTATAACATCCTATAAAAAACATAACATTTTAAACTTAATCTTAGCAACGTGTGCAATTTAAAAAGTTGTTTCTTTATGTTACCTTAAGTAGTACTTAATTTTACATAATAAGTAGTTTTAAGTTATGAATAATTAAGTACAAATGTGTTACGGTCTATGGACAAACAAATATAAATAAATTACAATAAAAAAATAAAAATATCTTTATTCAAATATGCTCATAGAAGCACTTTTAAATCTTCATGTTCCGTATTTAATTCGATTTAAAGCTACAAAAGTTTCGGAATGTAAGTTCAAACGAGAACCGACAAGAAACTCAGTTGTTACTCTTTTCCGAGTCGGTTGACGAGCCGGTTGGCGTGGTTGGTAGAACACTTGCCTTTCACGCCGAAGGTTGTGGGTTTGATTCCCACCCAGGACCGACATTTGTGTGCATGAACATGTATGTTTGTCCTGAGTCTGGGTGTAATTATCTATATAAGTATTACAAAAATTATATATAAGTATTTACAAAAAAAAAGTAGTATATGTAGTATATCAGTTGTCTGGTTTCCATAGTACAAGCTCTGTACAAGCTTAATTTGGGATCAGATGGCCGTGTGTGAAAAATGTCCCAGGATATTATATTATATTTTCCACAAATTTACAAACAGTAATAGTAATAGTAACAGCCTTTTAATGTCCCACTGCTGGGCTAAGGCCTCCTCTACCTTTTGAGGAGAAGGCTTGGAGCTTATTCCACCACGCTGCTGCAATGCGGGTTGGTGGAATACACATGTGACATATTTCAATGAAATTAGACACATGCAGGTTTCCTCACGACGTTTTCCTTCACCGTCAAGCACGAGATGAATTATAAACACAAATTAAGCACATGAAAATTCAGTGGTGCTTGCCCGGGTTTGAACCCTCGATTATCGGTTAAGATTCACGCGTTCTAACCACAAGGCTATCTGTCTGTGTAGCCAATTTACATAAATATGTTTATTAAATACGTTTGTATTCATTATTTACTCTCCATGACAAACAGCGTATAGTGACGATGGTTTCATTATCGTATTTAATCGAGTAGTATACCTTATTTATTTAGGTTACTGGATTATTTACTGGCGGTAGGGCTTTGTACAAGCTCGTCTGAATAGGTACCAGCCACTCATCCGATATTCTACCGCAAAACAGCAACTTGTTATCGTTGTGTTCCGATCGAAGGGTGAATGAGCCAGTGTAATTACAGACACAAGGGACATCTTATTTCCCAAGGTTGGTGGCGATTGGCAATGTAAGATGGTTAATATTTCTTACAGTGCCAATGTCAATGGGCATTGGTGACCACTTTCCATCAGGTGGCCCATATGCTCTATACCATAAAAAAAATATTTGCTCATCAGGTGGCTCTTTGCCAGTCCGCCATACTTATATAAATTAAAAAAGAAACAATGCAGTCTTCTTAACAATTATAAACACTTAGACTTCAGTAAACCTAATGTCTAGTGTATTCAGGTCATCAAGGTTATCTAGGCTGTGACGGAGCGATAGGAATCCTCGTAGGCGCACTGACATCGCTTAATGTCCGCTAAGGATGTGCCTCATTGATTTATCGATATTAAAATAATTACTATTTTTATGCTATCGCGCGTTTACGCGTGAATCTTAAATATATAGCATGACGGGTCGGTTGGCGTGGTAAGTAGATACTTGTCACGAAGGTTGTGATTTGAATTCCCACCCAGGACAGACATTTGTGTGCATGAACATGTCTGTTTGTCCTGAGTCTGAGTTTAATTATCTATATCAGTATGTACTTACAAAAGAAAAGTAGTATATGTAGTACATCAAGTTTCCAAAGTACAAGCTCTGCTTAGTTTAGGATCTGATGGTCGTGTGTGTAATGTCCCAGGATATTATTTAACATAAGCAACAGTGGTTAAAACGCGTGAATTTTAACTAACCACTGATTCAAACCCAGGCAAGCATCATTTAATTTTTATGTGCTTGATTGAACTTCGTGCTCAGCCACTTGTGCACTATATAATCAGCAGTTGTCTAGTCTTGAGCGTTCACAGCCGAAATTGATCAAGAGTATAACATTTTTCTAAAGTTAATTTATTGATTATTTGATTCTATAAAATGATTTACAAAGTTTGTAGTAATAATTTATACATTCTCAATAAATATTATATTAGGAAAATGACTTTAATTAATAAGTTTATCTTATAAAACAATTTATTACTAAATATCTGTACTGTATTGGATATACATATATGTTTTATTATTAGAACTGGTTTCTGTTCAAAGCTTCATTCCCGTTAGGAGAGGGCAGATTTTACCCTATGTCCTATTCTGTGCCCCAGATAACGAGGATGCAAAATTTCATGATGATCATTCGAGTAGTTAAGACGTGAAAGCGTGACAAAAAAACAAAGAAACACTTTCGCATTTAAAATATTAGTTACGATTTAGATTACAATGCAAAGCATTGTTAACATGACACAACCAAAAAAAAACAAATACCAAATCCCGGTTCATGTATACATTTCACTACGAAACAATTGAAGAAATCCTAAAAGCTATTGTTGAAAAAAAATTACACAAGCTATTAAAGTTCAATGACCTTTTATAACCAAGACTGTAATGTAAATAAGCAACTAACATTAATTATACAAATACGCCTTTCATCTTTAACTAAAACTAATAACATAAGTTGACAATTTATGGTCATTTGAACTGAGATTATATAATTAGGTAAATAACTTGACATAGGTAATAATCATAAAAGTAAATCTTCTTCTATAATATCCTGGTGCCACGCAGTTCATTCACTTTACAGCGCCATCTATTGGGTTCATATTTCGTGATTTTCTTTATTCAACCTAACTTGATTTGTTATGGCACATCACACTTAAGATGAGTGTACGTATTGGTCTGTTTGTAATAATAGTAAACTTTGTAAAGGATGGAAGATAGGAAAGTATTCATGGAAGATAAGGACAAATAATATAATATAGTGCGAACTAGATCGAAATGAATTTAAGAATTCGCTTTTGTTATGGTATATTTTTTAATATTCTTACAAGCGTATGTTCATATATAAACATATTATATGTATATTAACGCGGTGTGCGTCATCTTTAAACATTTTTTATAAAAAATAATAATAAAGTGCTTATTATCATAACTTTGTAACAAAATAATATCATAATAACAATTTAATTACCATTCCTTATTTTTTTCATTTAATTAGTCGCATAAGTTGTAAATTAATTTCATTGTGCCTATTTTTAATACATTATTTAAATCAAATAGAAACGTCGTGCCAACCATCGTTCCTAGATACCTCTCGTTTTTTTTTAAGAAATTAATTAATAAATAACTACAGCGACATATATATATGTAGCAAATATATCGTGTCATTATTATCATTATCGATGAATTTGTTCAAAATCTAAACACTTACAAACGCACCGAACAATTATATAAAAGATTTATCAATCAAGAAAACATAAATATCGATAATAATTATCGAATACAGACATCACTATTGACTATCGAGGTCCGCATGGTTACACTTACATGCAATGTATGTCATGTATATTACCTATACGTTTTGAGTAAATTGATCATAATACATAGGCTTTTTATACTATTTTTATATAAATATTTATATACTTTCACTATTTTATGAGAGCCGAGATGGCCCAGTGGTAAGAACATGTGAATCTTAACCGATGATCGTGGGTTCAAACCCGGGCAAGCACCACTGAATTTTCATGTGCTTAATTTGTGATTATAATTCATCTCGTGCTTTACGGTGAAGGAAAACATCGTGAGGAAACCTGCATGTGTCTAATTTCACTGAAATTCTGCCACATGTGTATTCCACCAACCCGCATTGGAGCAGCGTGGTGGAATAAGCTCCAAACCTTCTCCTCAAAAAGAGGAGAGGAGGCCTTTAGCCCAGCAGTGGGACATTCACAGGCTGTTACGGTTACGGTACGGTACTATTTTATGAATTAAATTCATACTTACGGTATATAAGCTGCCAAGTAAAAGCTCATTTGCGGATTAAATTCTGAACAAATGGAATAATGTGATACTCACTCTAGGCAAAACTTATTGCTTAACTGGAATTAGGGATTTTTTAAGTCTCTAAAAACATGCCTAAATTATATTCGTTTATATGTATGTGGATGTAGAGTCTAGATGTAGCGTCACGGGATCAGAAACCCCCCCATTCCAGGCGACATCTACAACTATATTTCGTAACACCATAGCAACGCGGTGAAACACAAACTTTATATTTGAATATTGCAAAACCACTTTCACCAAATAAGCTTCAAAATATGTTCTCAATACCCATATACGTATCTATTATACATATATACGAAGTTGAATATTTCCGGTTGATCTTGACTTTGAAATGAACACAAATATTAGTTTCTAAAATTACGTAAACATTCGCGGCGATTTCCTTAATAAAACGGATTGGTAAATAAATTTTAATTTATTGTTTTATAAAAGTCAAGTCACGTCACGTTCACGTCGTAGTCACTTTCGAAGCGAATGTACTTACAGCGATTGCATTTTAAAGGTCAAATTCTAATGCAACGTGTCTACGAAAAGATTTTAATAAAAACGAAAGCCAGAACACATAGGGAAAAGAATTATACCATCTAAATGCTACAGCAAGGACTGGACCGTGTTGAAAAAGGTTACTCGAGCTGGGAGGAGCGAAATTGAACGGTGAAGCTCCTGTATAACGGCATTGTATCCAAAAAGTCAATTGTAGTTATAGCTATACAATGGATAATTATTGTTATTTTCTAAATATTAGTGAGCAGTTCATGTGCTTAATTTGTGTTTATAATTCATCTCGTGCTTGACGGTGAAGGAAAACATCGTGAGGAAACCTGCATCTGTCTAATTTCATTGAAATTATGCCACATGTGTATTCTACAAACCCGCATTGGAGGAGTGGTGGAATAAACTCCAGACCTTCTCCTCAAAAGGGACAGGAGGCCTTAACAGGCTATTACTGTAGTGAGCAGTTAAGTAAAGTTATTTTGTAATTACGTAGATTTGTTTTCGAAAATGATCCCGTTGCCGCCATCATTGTAAAAGACCGCTATATATATAGGATGACTTTTAAAGCTATGTCTTATATAAAGAAGGACATATAAGACAATTCATATACAGTCAAACTTTATTATGCTTATGAGTATTTATACATTTAATAAAGCAGTTGAAGCCGTGTGTCTGTATATTGAATAATTTTATAAAAAAATGAGTGTGGTATCCAAAAACAGCATTTTTTTGTGTCTGTGTGTACACGCTAATCTTCGAAATTACTGAATGGATTTTCTTGCGATTTTGAGAGGTAGATTAAGCTCAGCCTAAAGCAATAGTTAGGCGTCGTTTTATTAAAATCGGATAAGTAGATAGATAATTTTAAAAGTAGATAATTTTAAATTCGTCTTCTATACCTATAATAAAACAGTTACAATAGTGTATCTGTATATTGAATAAATAAAAAAAAAACGAGCGATGGAGAACAGACCTAAAAATTCATTTTATTTTTAAATATCGTAATAAAACCATCTTTCACGCGGACGAAGTAGAAGGCACCAGCTAGTTTTATGTTTTATGTTTATTATTAATAAACATAAAACTAAATACAAACAAGGATAAGTGTTTTCAAGTTGTCATAATGGTATACAACCTTTAAATGTCAAATGATGCATTTCATTAATCGCCCTTCAGTTTAACGGGCAATTTAAAATATACGGAACTAAAGAAATTCTAACGATTTTTCTCGATAGAGCTGAGTCCAAGTCTATGACCACACATTTTCATCATTATTATACTAATGTAGTTACTATCGTATTTATTGTTTAAGATATGTATAATTTGTTCAAAATAAATAAATAAATAAATAAAAATAAAAATTCACTTGCAGCTGGTCATATCCCTCTCATAATTATATGTTCGATAAAGTTGACACATGTTTTGTCTGAGTGCACAGATTAAAAAGTCTTTCGAGGAACAATGTACACGCTTTAATATGCGGATGGCAAACGTTCAGAAATAATAAACTTGAATTGTAAAATATAATTATCAAATGTTATTTTTTTTTATCAATTTTCTTTTTTATACAAAACAAACTTTGTATCGTCAGTATCAAAAAAATCTTAATAGATGTCTGTAGTAGTTTAGTAGTTAGACGTGAAAGCATGACAAAGCAAGAAATAATAAAAATCACTTTCATATTAATAACATTAAAGTCTAGTTTATTTAGTAAGGTTTTAAAATTAATATGTTGCATTAATGGCCAAAATAGTGGGTGGCTTGGCCACATTTTATATTATGGGCAATATCAGGCATTACCTGAGATCTTGTCAGCTCTTATTAGAAAACTATCGTATTTTAAATGTCAAGTGAATACGTTGAATTTATACGAACAATTAATTATGAACAAGATCGTATGAGTTACTAAACCTATAACAACTTTTTAAAGGTCAATTGGGATTTTTTTGTGTATAACGTTAAATTGACTCATGTATGTAAAGAATAATACGTTTTTATATGTCTATAGTCATCTTTATATTTATAATAGGTAGGCCGGGCAATGAGCGTTAATATCGCAATGGCTTACAGGCTACCTAGCGATATAAAAGTCGCAGGTTCAATTTTTTCCTCTTGGTCTATTGTCAGCCCCACTCTTCAATCAAGCTGTATGCTTAATTCCTTAAAAACGGGCGTTGATAGTTCCCTATATAGCCAATACACCACCAGTCTTGGGAGTTAAGAAGTTATGTCCCTTGTGCCTATTGTTTATAATTCTTCTCGGTCGTTTGCTTCATTGCTGAAGCTCGTGTCCACTCTGATCTAGGGTCTGGGTCACGATCTCTGTGAATTTTCTCCAGTGCTTCCTGTCCTCAGCTTTCCTCAGGGCTGTGATCACTTGGAGACCAGTGAGGTTGGTAACTTAGTCCAACCATCGTGTGGGGCAGCGGCCACTTGGTCATTTCCCCTCTACTATGCCAAGCACCATCAGCTTGTCGAACTTGCTTTATAATTATTCTGGCTTAATCAACCTTCAAAGCAGAATAGAAAACTAAGTCATACTGTTTAGTGGTCAAACAACTGATGAGTGAGTAATAGTTAACCCAGTAGGCTTGCCTTAGCAAGCTTGCTTATGCGTACTGGCTTATAAAGTCTCATAAGAAAACTCAAATACAACCCATATGTACGCTTTTTATTATATATATTTAATTTTAATCGGCAGTTATATAGGATACAATTAACAGCTTAACGGCACATATATTTTTTTATAATAATATTATATAGTATTATGGAAATGAATAAAGAAGTAGCTATAATTTATTATTGAATTTAATTTACTTTTCAGGAAGATTGTATGTTTTAATTTTACACCAAACTCAATTTATAAGATCGATTTCACTTACGTCTTAAAATTTATTATTCATTGATTTATAATGAATGCGTAGAAATAAATATTTAAAAAAAAACATGCCTGATCCGACATTGCTTATAAAACTATTCTCCTATCCAAATAGTACCTAAAGTAATATTAGGTTTAATGAAAAAAGCTAAAGAGGTGAGAATCGTATCTGCGACATTCACATAGCAAGACAGCCGTCCCTACGCTTGAGATGTTGAGTCTTAAAGTTCTGTTACTATAATATAGCTACCCGTCTGTATTAACAGCATTGGAATATTTTAGTATCCATTTTATTAGCTATAAACCAACTTTAATGGGAGAACACAATTTTCTTATCCATCACATTAAATGCGGAAGTATTATAATTTATATCATTTTATTACGACATCTTAGGTCATACAAAGGCTGGAATAAAGCTCTGCGAGCGCTTAATTATCTGAATAATATATACTTATAAAATCGTTTAACCCGACTCACTATCAACGCAAAGCCAAAACCATTGAGTCTAGAAATGGAATATTGGTTTATTTTAAATCTTAATCCACTAAGAATATATTTTTTGATATTTCAACTTAAGGGGGATAATTTTGTATGAATTTTATCGGTAAGGTAAGTCGGGCTGCTGGTTAATTACTATGTTTCTTTAATTTTTTATTTATGTACTGATTAAATTAGTATGTGGCTTTTTATATATACAGACATTTTTTATAAAATACAAAATTAAAATAACAAGAACAAAATACATATTACAAATTTAAAGCAGAAACACGTCGTCTAAAAGATTGTCCTGTGGCATTGTACCAAAGACGCTGGCACTATTGCTTCTCTGCACATTATTTAACAACATTAATGTTTTTTTTATACAGATTTCATTTTAAGTATTATATTTTTTTATTTTGCGTATTTTATGTTTTATTATACTATAAAATAATCTCTGTTTTCGTCGTAAGAAGTATTCACGGTAATCAAAAATCATCTATCTGGATTTAATGTTTTAAAAAATGCTTAATGTGTGCGCCAATAAAGTTATATGTATAACAATAAAAACCTTTTATGTAAACTTATATACCCGTGCGAAGAGACGAGAAGTAGTAAGTAAAAATTATTGTTATTGTTATGAAAGGAAGAATTTTTATTTGTATGTTTGTCCGTCAATATAAGCGTGTTATATAGACTTATTATGTCCGTGCGAAGTCAGGACAGGTTGCTAGTAAATAAATAAGAATAATAAACGACAAGCATTTATAACAACATTAGCTGTTTAATAAGACTTGCAACAAATTTTCTCTGAATAAATTATTTAATTCTTAAAAATGGTTCGATGAAAACAAATTAAATTTAATAACAGGATACAAATTTTTATCTCGTTAAATTTGTAAGCACAAAATGTCTTTTCCACAAAATAAAAAAATCAATCTTAAAACAAATCTATACCCTATTCCAATCGACAAAGGAATAAACAAACACTCAATTTACATATTCCATGCGATTTGCTAAGAGTTCTGTTGTGATATGCAAACAATTAGGATTAATTTATTTTTATTTATAATATAACACTATTCCACTTAAGTAGTTATAACCATTTTAATTTAACTTCCAAAGTTCCGATTTCAACGGACATTAAAAACGCCATTTTCTCTTGAATCCATAGTGAATATCATAGATTATTCAAGATCTCGACCAATGATATCGCGTCGATTCGATGTCAAAGTTGATTATTTGTCTTTACTCCTCGTGTAGTTGGAATAGGCTATATATAAAGCACAAACCGTCACATATTAGGTGTTTCATACTGTAATATTTAGATAGTAGACAATATCTAGCATTCAGAAAAGTTTAGTTTGAATCAGCGCCATCTATTGACAGTATAGAACAATAAAAATACATATAATGTGTAATATCTCAATTTTCAAACTCAAAGCAATAAAATACAGAAAATAACACACGACCATCGAACCTTAGGTCTTAGTTCATCCGTCATCATTCTTACGAACTATCCGCCGGCGGCCACTAACGGGTTATTGAAATAATAGGTAGAAACAATCCCTACTAGGAATAAAACGATTCGAGAGGGATTATCGAACGCAGTTAAGAAAATTAAACAAAATATATATTTTTGTATTGTAATTTTATATATGTTAACATTTATATGTAATTTGTATGATGGTGTGATCGATTTCGGCGGCAGCGGCCAATCTCAAAGGAGACTAGTTAATCTGCGCAAGACATATTATAGTGCACAAGTGTATGCGCACACACAGGGAAAAGATATCTCTCACACTCGTAAACCGGGAAGTTCAGTTGCGAGACCTGCATGCTTCCAACTTTCAGACTCCATGCTACCATTGTGAATTTTTCTATAAACAAATGTGACCTATCTATTAGTTTAATTATATTATACAATTTTAAATATTTTCATTTTTATTATAATGAAATCGATATTATACAACTTTTTTTAATAAATAATAAACTTATTATATTATTATATAATTTAAATTATGTAATATATAGTAACGTTCGGTCATAAACAAGGCTGTATAATTTCTAAAGGTCAGGGTGTTTAAAGCAACGAGTGAACGCAAAAAAAAATCATACTAAAATAAAAAAATAAATAAATTGATGTTTTATTTAGTAATAATATTAATACTTGAAATTTTATTTTATTTATATTATTTTTTATTAAGCAATCATATACTATATTTAATATAAAGATATACAGCTTGCATGTGGTTACAGCCCTATGATATATAACTTTACAAGGAGATTGATAAGGGGTTTCGATTCACGGTTACCTCAGTCGTGGATTGCGTGGCATAGTATGTTGTGCGAAATGGAACAGATGTCCACGTGGCTCACAAGGAGCTTCAGGTTTGATTTTATTATCGAAAACCTACAAGGAGTAGTAACTTGTGTGTAACTAATAAAATCTACATTCAAAACATAAGCTGCTTAGTATCCACAGCTGCTCAATATATATTATGTAAATAGGACTGTATGCTAAATAATTGCAGTTTTTTAGAACTTAGAATTTAGTTCAAAATCGAATTAAATCTAAAATAAATGTATATAAGGTCAATAGTTATTTAGTTTTGGTAATTTTAAAATAAAATAAAATATAAAAAATAACCCGAGACACGGACTTGCATGTTCGATGTCAAATAATAAAAAATAAAAATAAAGTAATAAAATTAGTGTATTATCAGAAATATGATTTTAATATATTTTACATTTGCAATAATTTTATATCGACGAAGTTTTAATGATGAATTATAATTTAATTTATATTAATTATTCACTTTTACATATTTTTTTTTTTTTTTTTTTTTTATAGAAAAGGAAGGCGGACGAGCATATGGGCCACCAGATGGTAAGTGGTCACCAACGCTCTTAGACATTGGCATTGTAAGAAATGTCAACCATCGCTTACATATCCAATGCGCCACCAACCTTGGGAACTAAGATTTTATGTCCCTTGTGCCTGTAATTACACTGGCTCACTCACCCTTCAAACCGGAACACAACAATATCAAGTATTGCTGTTTTGCGGTAGAATATCTGATGAGTGGGTGGTACCTACCCAGACGAGCTTGCACAAAGCCCTACCACCAGTACATATAAATTATACCGAGCCTTGACTGCTGCATTGAACTTGTGGCTAGCTTATAAGTTTGCTGATCGCAAGGTACTGTGTTTAAATCCTGGCTCTAGCCATCATTCAGTTATTAAGATGTTCTGAATGATTCTGAAAGACTAAAGACGTCAAAAGTGGCCTTCAACATTTTTTGAAAATCGAACAAATGAATGAATGAATCAAGACTAAACTTAATAGCTTTACAATACTTTTGCCCACATTGATCGTGATACTGACCCATCTCAATAGGCCTCTCGGTATTTTTCGTTTTCCCTTATTTTAAAATAATTTCATTCCAAATCCAATGCTGACGTCATCGGTGTGGCTCACAAAACATTTCGATGCGACTTTTTACGATCTCATAAAGTACGGTATTGTCTACGCTAGGGGTCGTTAACATCGCCTTCATGAACCTATCTTAGTTTTAACATTTAAATATAACATACGAAATTACACCTTATTTAAAATACAGTAGAGCTTATAATTAATTGCTTGTACTGTATTTTTGTACAATTTGATAGATGTTTAGGATCTTGAAGCACTTAACATAAATTTTGTTTTATAGTGAAATTAACGAGGTTTTTGTAGTAGATAGATGTGTTGTTTTGTTTTCCTTTTTGTAAATCATCTATAGACTTCGTGGCTAATAATGAAACTATACTAAACCTAGAGGTTGATAATTAGTTCTTTAGTCATTCAACATAATTTATGTGAGATAATATTAGTAATAGTAGAAAACAAAAATGAAAAACATACAAAAAAATTACATTACACCATTATTAAAAATTATTGGTTTTTCTTAATTTAATTCTGGTATTATACAACTGTATCGCGATAAATATAGAAAACCTGTATAAAAGAAGAAGTTCATGTTTATCAGGCTACATAACTTATATACTTCATTCTTAAAGTCGGTTAAAAATATACCACAGTCCTTAAGTTGGATCATCGTCCTCTGAAGCTTGTCCCTCTCGTTACAAGAGGGCCCTCAATATCACGAGAGGTACAATACCTGTGCAATGTAACTCGCAATAATATGTTCAATGACATCGTACATTGTATTTTTAACAGAGAAATATTCTTTAGAATTACATAGCTTAACACGAAAATACTTGAAATTATATTAATACAGTCGGGATTCAAATACCTAAAAGAGCCAGCTATTAGTAATCGTTAAGTCTATTCATTTTGACAGAGATAATATAAAGAAATAAGGCTGTTAATTTCCCGATCAAATATTTCTTCTCTTAAAAATAATACATGAAGTATGTATATTCCACCACGCTAAGTGCAGCGTGTTGGATATACATGTACTGAATTGCTTCGTGAAATGTTTATTTATAAAGTAGTGTTTTTTTTTTTTTTTATATTCGCCGGGAGGGCAAATGACTCTACTCCACCTGTTGGTAAGCGGTAGTAGAGTCCAAACGCGACGACGGCCAGTACAGACGGGAAAAACGTTCTGCACTAGCCGCCTTCGCCTTGCCGGCCCGCAAGATGCCTCTTCACGCCTCGTTTGAAGGAACCCGGGTTGTAAGAGGAGGGGAACACGTGAGCTGGTAAGGAATTCCATTTTTTGGAAGTGCGACAAAGAAAGGAGTTGCCAAATTTCTTTGTTCGCGATGGAATTGATGTCACAGTTAGGCGGTGACATCGAGAACCAGCTCGCGTGGACTTAAGAAGGAAGGGGGAAGCAGGAATTAGAGAGAATAATTCCTCAGAGCACTCGCCGTGATACAGTCGATAGAAAGCGCTCAGTGCTGCTATCTCACGACGCAATTGTAAAGGTTCAATTGTAAATATTTAGTTATTTAAGGCGGCTTTATATGGTTAATATATTATTAAAAGCAGTCTAATTAAAAATAAATAGTTGAATATAGACGGGCTAAGAAAGAAAGATCCGTAACCCTTTTAACATTTAATAATATTCACTTACTCAAAATATTCCACTTATTAGCAAACTAGCACAAATATATACATTCTTATATTATTTAAGGGTCACAATAAATTATGTAAACCAATAAATATAAGCAAATTACTTTTGGTGATTTGATTATTACACGATATATTGTTTTATAAACAATGCTCTTAAATCACAATGAAAAAATATTTCCGAATTTCTCAACTGCTTAACTCACGACCTCATCGCAGCTGAAAATTGCTCAAACAAATGCTTTAGTATAACGCGACCACAACACTAGCGTTAAACGAAACTTGTTGTATAAATATTCAGAGAAGTGTTTGGTAATTTAATAGAGTTCTCGGTCACGCAGAAATTCAGAAACTTTTAAATAATCAAAACAAATAAATGACACCGGATTGCGGGACAGAATCCTAAATCTACACGTGTCTTAAAAAAAAGTAAAGATGTACGAATAAGTTGCATGATCAAATCTTTTCATATTTAACTTATCTTAAAATTAATTAGGATAGTATTTAAGAGAAAAATATGCTTTCCTCATCTTGAGTATGCTTGAAGTATCCAGCAACAGTTCTCCAATGCGGTTTGGTTACATGTCATAAAATTTCATGCGATACAAAATGTTTTTTAGTAACGCTATAATTGTATTTTCGAATCTCATAAATCAATGATTTCATGAATCATTAGGATAAAGTTTATAAACAATGCAGTGTCTTCTTTTTTTGAATTACAAATCAATGATAATAAAAAGAGACACAAAATATTTAACTAAACACCCACCCGCTAAGCAACGTTTATAAGTAAGCCCGGTAGTAATAATAATAATAATAATGATATCCTGAAACATTATTCACACCCGCCCATCTGATCCCAAACTAACCAAAGCTTTTACTATAGAAAACAGACAACTGATAAACTACATATACTACTTTTATTTTGTAAATACTTACTTATACAGATAATTACACCCAGACTCAGGACACACCGACATGTTCATGAACACAAATGTCTGTCCTAGGAGGGAATCGAACCCAACCTTCGGCATGAAAAGCGATTATCTACCAACCATTTCAACCGGCTAGTCAAGTGCTTAAAACTAACAAACTTTGTTACACGTTTATTACAAAACTGTCAATTGTCACTTGCGTCACTTAGCGGATTTTGTGTTACAACATATCTACGTTGGGCCAAGGGTCAAATAATAATATATCGTATGAATATATTTATAACCTTACGAGCATACGAATACGAGCTATATTTGTATGTACATTATTAATTCTAGTATTTTTATTCTATCGATATAACTAACTGATCGCTTGAAACCTACTCTGCATATTTTAGCACGATAATACTATTTTTTTTTATTTTGATTTCATATTTATCAAAATACATATTTTACAAACAGACTTCAAACAACATGTAATTGTTGTTAGTATTTAAAGGTACATGACATTTTTCAAATTCCATGATTACGTACATCATTTAATGAACTTGACGTTTTCAATGACACGTGTCATTTTCGAAGCTGAAACTTATCGCACATGTATAATAACATACAAAAATTACTGTATTTTTTTGTTAATTCAGATTTTTTTTAATTGTTTTTTTTTTTTCGGGTTCTGTACATGCCTATTTTTACATTCTTTGCCTTTACATTTTTACATACCAGTTAATTTTTTTTTTTGTATGTTTTGCAGTTGACGTGTGTTAACATTTAAATAAATGACAGAATTCGAAGTTAGTTCGTCTAAGTGTGTCAATGCTTAAAACAAAATTCTGAGGTCACACAGTTAAGGACGGGGCTTAAAACTCTAAGTATGCAGGGTCAAAGGTCAAACATTTATAATGGCTTTCAGTAATAGAATTGATTGATTGATTCTAAGGGTATACTATAAGGTCCGCCTAGTTATCTTACAGAAAACTTCCTATAGATTTGAATCTTCCTACTGGGATTTGATCCTAGCACCTCTGGATCTGCAACTAGCCACTAATCCAAGGTAAATTTTGTTTTTTTTTAAAATTGAACCTTAAACCTTACTCGTTAAATGTCAATATCAAAGTGTAAAGTTGACTACTCATGTAAACAAGGTCGGCTTGCATAGCAATTGTGACCCAGAGGTCGTCTATTATTTTTTGCTATTAAAAATTGGCACGAATTAAATAAGTCGAAACTGAGTTCGTTGAGACAGCCGGGATGGCCAAGTGGTTAGAACTTATGAATCTTAACCGATGATCGTGGGTTCAAACCCGGGCAAGCACCACTGAATTTTCATGTGCTTAATTCGTGTTTAAAATTCATCTCGTGCTTGACGGTGAAGGAAAACATTGTGAGGAAACCTACATGTGTCTAATTTCATTGAAATTCTGCCACATGTGTATTCTACCAACCCGCATTGGAACAGCGTGGTGGAATAAGCTCCAGACCTTCTCCTCAAAAGCGAGAGGAGGCCTTAGCCCAGCACTGTTACTACCGAGTTCGTTGGATTATCGGATTCTGTACATCGCGATCTTCGTTTACCATTCATTCCATGTAGTCGGTTTCATTGTCATTTATGAAATTTTTCATATGCGACATAAACATTATCACTTAATAAAATTATTTTACGTTTTTTTATTGTCATATTTTTAATTATTTAAATTTGTATACAATTCATTGTTTTGTGTTTCAACCATAAACAGACTCCCTCGTGATGTGAAAGTCGCAGGTTTTATCCTGATACATCGCGATAATGGCGTAAATAGCCTTTTATAATATATATTGTAACAAAACCATAAACCTTTACATTTATGCAACATTAAACATATTTTCAACTTGTCTGTTTATTAAGTATTAAAGATGATTAATTGATGGTAATGGCTGAAACGATAATCAATTATCTTCATTGCATGTCGACCTCAAAAGAGGTCTTAAGTAAACTTGGGTGATGGTAAATCGTTTACACAATTTCGATTTAATAATATAATAAAGCCCACATATTTCTAAAAAAACCTTCTGAGTTGATGAATACATTACTTAAGTCCATTGAAAAATGATATCATATAAGAAATTCAATTAAAATACTGATTGAAGCAAATGTTGAAACCGGTATGAAATAATTCGATACAAAAGACTTCAACGAGATCTTTTATGATAAATAAAAAGTAACAAGATGAAACAACAGCTAACGTCTGTCATGTCAAATTTAAAGGTCAATTATTTATTATACGGAACACCAAAAATGTGGTTCAACTTAATTGATTCGTATTAAAGTATCTCCTAAATGACAGCTACTTATTTTGTTTCGTAACTTTTAACAAGACATATAAATACATTTGCAGTGATAAGGCCCTTGACCTCTGCTGTCCACGGCGCAAGTTGAATACGATAGGTTTTTATTTTTAAACGGTATTTCTCACTTATAGTTCTAACTATTAAGCAATTATTCTATTCACAATGGTTTTACTTTTGAGCATATTAGAACATTTTAATATTAAATACGGTGGACGGGCAAACGGCCCACCTGATGGTAAGTGGTCACCATCGCTCGTAGATATTGGCAATCTAAGAAATATTCATTGGTGGCGCATCGCCAATGCACTACCGATCTTAGGAACCAAGAAGTTAAACTTGTTTACTCAAACTTTAAACCAAAACACTTTTCTCATCATTGATATTTAGAAGTAGAAAATGTAATAAGTGGATTTCCACGAAGTACATTTATTTAGAAGTTTATTTTATTTGCGTGAAAAAACGCTGTTTTCTAATGACTTTTACCCGACTAGAGACTCTGACCGTCCCGTTAATGAGATACTGACCGATATGTGGGGGAAAGGTCAGCTCTTGACTTTGCCCCATTGTGCACTACACAATACAAACAAATTCACGCTTAACTGAACCTTAAGTTAATGTAACTGAGCACAAAATAGTATGACTATCATTGTCTCAATATAAATTGTAATTTTAAACTTATTGGTCTTATTACCTGATCTAATGATAAAATGGTAGTCTTGTCTTGTCCTTGTTTAAATTTAAAATGAAAAATTAAATAACTTCTTTTTGTTTCATTACAAAAATATTTTTAAATAAGACAGAAAATACTGTAAATAATAATAGCTGTGTCCTTGTTTTGTACGATATATTTGTTTAAAGTAACCTATAAGTGTCCTATGGCTGGACAAAGACCTTTCCTCTTGGGGAGATTAGGAGATGATTCGCCATACTGCTCCAATGCGATGTGATGGATACACATGAGCAAAACTGTACCTGACACATGCAGAACTCCTCGTAAAATTTTATTCTCCGCGTTTACAAAATCAGAAGATTTTATTCAGATTTGAATTCGCATACTTTGGTTAATATCCATCTTCCACCTACCGGGTTTATGTCGACATAGATGATGATTAAATTCTTTCTCACGTACACTTATTGAAAGTAAATGATAACCAAGAAAGTACAAAGGAATATCGGCGTTATTCTATTCGCAATAAGTATTATAATTATGTGATTTATGTAGCGTATTGAAAATAGATATCTTGTAATATCCTGTATAACCTTAAATTAACTTTAGTAATTTCCTGCCAATCATCTAACGTTAGATTTCTTTAAAATGATGAATCTAACTTGATGAAACAAGAACACACTTGTTTAATTTTCTTGTAAACAATCTTGAAACGGTAAAATCGTGAGAAGATTTATAAAAATATGTTAATAGTTTACACTTCGACGGACCGGTTGGCGTGGTTGGTAGATACTTGCCTTTCACGTCGAAGGTTGTAGGTTCGATTCCCACCCAGGACAGACATTTGTGTGCATGAACATGTCTGTTTGTCCTGAGTCTGGGTTTAATTATCTATATAAGTATGTAAGTACAAAAGAAAAATGTATATGTAGTTCATTTTTATCAGTAGTATCAGTAGTAGTATCAGTTGTCTGGTTTCCATAGTACAAGCTCTGCTTAGTTTGGGATCAGATGGCCGTGCTTCAATAATGTCCCAGGATATTATTATTATGTATTATAACCTCACACACAAACACATATACAGACATACTCTTACACACACACTCAAGAGTGCTCACATAAAATAAAATAGGTTATTTTAACGCAATACATAGCTTTTATTGGTAATTATAAAAAAAATGTGTATTTTTGTTTTTTTCTGTAGTATAATAAGATATAATATTATCGTAACTAAAATCTGGGAAGGAACCGACTTCCAAAACACAACGAAAACTAGTTTGGAATTCAGGGCTTGTAAAAGCCGAGATGGCCCAGTGGTAAGAACGCGTGAATCTTAACGGATGATCGTGGGTTCAAACCCGGGCTGACACCACTGAATTTTCATGAGCTTAATTTGTGATTATAACTCATCTCGTGCTTGAAAGTGAAGGAAAACATAGTGAGGAAACCTGCATTTATCTAATTTAACTGAAGTTCTGCCACATGTGTATTCCAACAACCCACATTGGAGCAACGTGGTAGAATAAGCTCCAATCCTTCTCCTAAAAAGGGAGAGGAGGCCTTAGCTCAGCAGTGGGACATTCACAGGCTGTTTCTTTAAAAGATTTGTAAACAAAACTTGTGTATAAATAAAGAAATTAAAAATAAATTAAATTATATAATTATATATAAATAAATTATATATAATTAAAATATTCCAAATAAGGTGATGATGACTTCTTTATTCTGAAAACTAGTAATTTGTGCAAGCAATCCTAAACGCACTCCCTATTGACTCTCATAATCCGACGGAACTGCAATCCGTAACGACCGGAAGGTATTTAGGTCCAGAACCAAAGGCACGAAATTTATGCACGAAATTATTAATAATTATGCATATAATATATGAATCTGCAGACTTACGTGTCAGCAAAGCTATACTAATTTAATATATAAGAACTTAGTAAACAAGAATTTTAATAATATTACATAGTACATGGTTATTTATATGGGCTTATTGCAACCCGTTCGGACATCTATGTATTTTAGTGGCAATTTTGTACTTCTCATGATACCGGTTGTAATATATTTGCATAGATGTGGCCCGCAGCGTCATTCGCTAAACATGATCACCTCTGCCTCTGTGTTACGTTAACCGTACATTCCTGATTACTGTTAATACTATAAAATCGTAAGTCGCAGCTTTTGATAAACAAAATTCTGTTATTAGTAATAGGTTTTAAAATTTACAATTTATAAGAAAGTTTATTAACTTAATTAGATTTTATTAGTATATTTGTTTGTTTCTGTTTCCGCGGTAACGGATTCATACAAGTAAAAAAACTTTGTTTAGAAATTCAATACAAAATATTAAAACCTTATTTCGGACATAACATACACGTAGACACGTATTCATAACAGTATATATTTATAATAGATCTAGTATAATAAAGTAAACAAAAAGAGAAGCTACTGATTCTATCGCCGGTACTACTTACTAGAATCTATGTACATAACCGATGATAGCTTTTTATTCTATTCAATCAATGACGATTGAAAATTTGGTGTAAAAACATTTGTGAACAAAGTATATAGTGAAAAGTATATATATATTAAGTACAAAGTATATAGTTGTATTTCGATTTTATTTTGAAACAGCCAATATAAGAATAATTAATACATGTCAACATTGAGAAGTCCAAATTATTGTAACAATTCACGTAATTCCAAAGTTTATGAACTTCTTAAATCGTACGAGTAATATACCGGATTATATATTCCATATTGTAGAGTAAGGGTACTGTGTGTTATTTTCAATAATACGATAGCTCATATTATATACCGCCACAGGCGGGCAGTAATGTATGTAAAATGGCAAGTAATTTGTTTGTGCAACTTGTATTCTAGACTGAATTGTATTTTAAATAAATTTTCTTATAGTTATAATTTAAATATTATACATAAAGGACATACGTCTGAAGTTCATACTAAGGTTATTTTAAGTTTAATATTTTTTACATCTTTGTGATATATTATTAATGAATATGTTTGTAAGATATAAAAAATAATTTAATAAAAAAAACTTTGTTTAATCCAGGTTCTAAAACGAATTTCAATAAGCAAGTAGGTTTACTAGATAGTATTGCTAGCTTCGACTCAATCGGTTCAATAAATTATTAATATATACTTACAAACACCACAATACCAATATATATTTTTTAAATTTATTTATCCATTTAAATAACAACACAAAACTTAACAAAATGATAGCAGCTAAAAAATCACTAAGGTATATACGTGTGTTATCAATTATCATTGTTATAAATGGCAAGAAATGATACACGTTTCTAATAAATCGTAAACTAGTCTAAAGTTTTACTGGTGGTAGGGCTTTGTGCAAGCTCGTCTGGGTAGGTACCACCCACTCATCAGATATTCTACCGCAAAACAGCAATACTTGATATTGTTGTGTTCCGGTTTGAAGGGTGAGTGAGCCAGTGTAATTACAGGCACAAGGGACATAAAATCTTAGTTCCCAAGGTTGGTGGCGCATTGGCTATAAGCGATGGTTGACATTTCTTACAATGCCAATGTCTAAGGGCGTTTGGTGACCACTTACCATCAGGTGGCCCATATGCCTTCCTATTCTATAAAAAAAAAAGCCTAAAATATTTAAACAACATTTCTGTCTATATTTACAGCAAACGTATACAATTTAATGAAAACGTTGTAAATAACAAAAATATAATACGCTATATACTGATATTAAATGGGATACGATTATTTCAAAAAATAAAAGAGTTTTATAAGAAGCAATATCAAATATATGATAGAATTAATGATTACTTTGTTGCTTGCCTTTTACGCCGAAGGTTGTAGATTCGATTCCCACTCAGGACAGACATTTGTTTGCATGAACATGTCTGTTTGTCCTGATTCTGGGTGTAATTATCTATATAAGTATGTAGTTACGAAAGAAAAATAGTATATATAGTATATCAGTTGTCTGGTTTCCATAGTACTAGCTCTGCTTAGTTTGGAAATTGGCCGTGTGTGAATAATATCCTGGGGTATCAATATTAGTATTTTTTATACTTGATTTCAGGGGTTAATTCCTTAAATTGAAATTAATGATGTATAGAAATAAAAAGAACATATTTTTAGTAGAATAGTAATAAATTGATAGTTAAAAATTCAACACAAACAAATAGGATCCTCTGTTCTGCTTCGACCTTCAATCTAAATAAAAATAAACGAAAATCATAATTAACAAACTTCGTGCAAATTATAATTTTAGTTGTATATAAAAAGTTATATCATAATTAAATAAATCACTATTCAAAATTAAATAATTCTATATTTAATCCTTACTATTAGCGTTTGCACGGATGATATTAATTGCTCGAAATCCGTATACACTTTATTTCAATTAAATCATTTTTATCGTAATTAAATAATTGTGTTTTTATTTTAAATAGTAATTACCATTAGTATATAATATATGTTCAACAGATTAATTAAATATTCTAGTTAGAAATCTTTATTTCTCATTAGGAAAAGCAATGCATTTACACGATACAATCAATTTAACATTACAAGTTACAAGTAACTTTATAACATTTTTTTTATATAGAATAGAAAGGCGGACGAGCATATGGGCCACCTGACGGTAAGTGATCACAAACGCCCATAGACATTGGCATTGTAAGAAATGTTGACCATCGCTTACATCACCAATGCGCCACCAACCTTGGGAAGCCTGTAATTACACTGGCTCACTCACCCTTCAAGCCTTGTTCACACCCTTCAAGTATTGCTGTTTTACGATGGAATATCTGATAAGTGGGTGGTACCTGCCCAGACGAGCTTGCACAAAGCTCAGTGCACCAGTAAAATAATACATAAAATATGTGTTTAAAAAATATATTAAAAGCGACAAACGAGTTAACGAAACATAATAAAAAACTATTTATTTACTTTACATTCGAATCGTAACCTCAACAAAACGCAATTTTAGTAATTTATAATATTCTATCAATAGGTACATAAGGCTACGTCCGCACTATTAAATACAATACCTATATTTTTATTTTCATTCCATAAATCCGCGCTCAGCGATATCATATGTAGTATTATGGACCTCATAAATTATAATGTAACTGACTATAATAGCTGTATATTAAATTGTTTATAGTAATGTATTCAGATACTTTTTCAAAATAAAACCAAAGCTCATGTAATGTATCGCCACGGGCGGTATATATGTAAAAAAGTGAGTACAGTAATTTGTTCGTACAACTTATAATCCAGTCTAAAGAGTATTTTAAATAACATGACATTTACGGTACTTGCCAGTACTTTAGTTTTTTTTTTTTTTTAAGTAGGCAAACGAATACATTTACACTTAATATAAAATGCTATGTTGGCTGTCAGAAATAAACTTTTCATTCAAATGGTTGACTCGATTCTACGTGATCTCTTTCACCCATAGATACTTGTACTGTGTGTATAAATCACTCAATACAAGTACACCGTCAATGCCCACTAAAGGGTTTATATGTTCTAACATATGTTATATATTTTATTGCACCACCTGCCCATCTCTTACCGTAACAGCCTGTGAATGTCCCACTGCTGGGCTAAAGGCCTCCTCTCCTCTTTTTGAGGAGAAGGTTTGGAGCTTATTCCACCACGCTGCTCCAATGCGGGTTGGTAGAATTCACATGTGGCAGAATTTCAGTGAAATTAGACACATGCAGGTTTCCTCACGATGTTTTCCTTCACCGTAAAGCACGAGATGAATTATAATAACAAATTAAGCACATGAAAATTCAGTGGTGCTTGCCCGGGTTTGAACCCACGATCATCGGTTAAGATTCACGCGTTCTTACCACAGGGCCATCTCGGCTTTTTTAATCTATTATTTCGTTTATAGGTTAAGCTCTTAGCTACAAGTTTCTAACCCTAAGGCTGGAAGACATAAGTATATATTACAAGTACATTTGCGGCATGTATGTTATATATATGTATGTATAAGTACTTCTGTATTTCTTGTTTGTGAGTGGTGTAGAATGAAAGAATATCTGTCTATATATTTATCTGCCTGTGTCACATTTGTCTTTAATTAACTCACCCTTCAAACTTTAACGCAGCAGAGAATAATTATTTTATTATCATCATTAAACAGGTGGTCGACAAATCAAAATCAAATCTCGATATCCTGACTTTAAGCCCCATGTCGGGCCAGTAAGAGAGTTATTGGGTTTTTCTATCGAAAATTCTCAGTAGCTGCTCGGAGTCGGGAAGTCGGAAGCGTGTATACTCACGTACCTCAGAAAACATGTAAAGCTGATGGTCGTACACCTGAAGTCTTTTCATTCGTGTCGAATTGCCGGAGTCTCGATCATCTGTGTTTGCACACACGTTTGACCAACATAATGTCTTGCTCAGTTGGCTAATCTCTCTTGAAATTGGTCGCTGTGGCCGAAAACGGTCAGTAGGACTGCATATGACGTGACTTTTAA
The DNA here is from genome assembly GCF_905147045.1 of Nymphalis io. NCBI lineage: Eukaryota > Metazoa > Arthropoda > Insecta > Lepidoptera > Nymphalidae > Nymphalis > Nymphalis io. Next base: position 8,431,033 of record NC_065910.1, on the reverse strand, counting down.
CCAAAGATTGCAAGTTCACACTCGGAAAAGTAATGCTGAATTTTCACGTTTTTTTGTGTTTAAAATACATCTCGTGTTCGAAAGTTAAGGAAAACATCATATTGATTCTAGCATGTGTCGAAAATCTGCCCCATGTGTATATATTGGATTGAATCAATAACACATTTTCAGGAAATTGAAATTGTTAATACTTTAATTATAAACTTAATTATTTTTGTTACAGATAATACAACAATTCCATCTTCATTAATATGAAAAACTTCTCCTGGCGGCCTGTTTGTAAGGTAAATTTTTAAATATATTTATCCATCAACCGATATTTAATACGTGAACACTACTGACCTTGCTTTTGGCTACCTCCTTGATCTAGTGGCTTTATGTAAGGCCGCAGACCCGGAGATCCTGGGTTCAATTCCCAGGTCGGGTCAATACAAAGTAATTGGGTTTTTCTATCAGAAAATTCTCAGTAGCAGCCCGGATAGGCCACCGTGGCCGAAATCGTTCTGGAGGACATTACTACTGACCTCAATCAACAGCCAATCGTTGTCCACTGCTGAACATAGGCTTCTCCCAAGGTGCGCCAAAGCTCCCTGTCCTCCGCCTTCCGCATCCAGTTGGTGCCCGCCACCTTCTTAAGGTCGTCGGTCCACCTGGCTGGAGGGCGCCCTACGCTGCGCTTGCCGATTCGCGGTCTCCACTCTAGGACTCGTCTGCTCCAACGGCCATCGGTCCTACGACATACGTGACCAGCCCACTGCCACTTCAGCCTGCTAATTTTGCAAGCTATGTCGGTGACTCCGGTTCTTTTCCGGATAATCTCATTTTTGATCATGATGATTACTACTGACCTATTTCGTAGATATGCATTACTAGTTATAGACTAACAAAACCCATTAAAATCTTTCAAATTTGAATCTGAAAATCTTTTAACATACATAATGGCTGTTTAAAATTTATTTTTTTTGTTTTTGATAACTCCAAATAGCCATATTAATAACTTAAAAAGAGGCAGTTATTTTGAAATCACAGATAGACACTTTAATTTAACTATTTGCTTAAACATCTTGCTTCACTATAAGTTTATAATATAAATTCTTTTGAAAGCCTTTATAACTAAAGACTAAAGTTTATTTTTAATGATACATCTATACTATCATAAGAGCCAAGATGTCCCAGTGGTTAGAACGCGTGAATCTTAACCGATGATCGTGGGTTAAAACCCGGGCCTGTAATTACACTGGATCACTCACCCTTCAAGCCGGAACACAACAATACCTGCAACAGTACCTACCCAGATGAGCTTGCACAAAGTTCTACCACCAGAAAACCACCAGATTTATCGACATATTATTTTTTATTAATATAATAAGGAACAAAGTCTTCACTGTCTATTGGTATCCACGTCGCGAAAACTAGTCGTCACTACATTACCAAAAGGTCAAACAGCTATGAGAACCACAAACACGGGTCAAAAGTATCGGATCGCTTACAACTCATGTTTATTACTAAACCTAGCCTAGGACTAGGGATAAACCTAGGTTAAGTGCCAGAACCTTGTTTAAGCTTCACGGCTATACTTAACGTTAACGATTTGAAAATCATTAGCGTTTGGTCATAGCGACTAGCTGCTCTAATAATCGCGATTACAATACCACTAATCCTTCTGAAAAGAAGATTTTGAGCTTACTACGTCACACTAGTACGGAGTAGTGTATTATTAACATTTGGAAAAATGAGATGATTGGAGATGATATTTTTTACTGTAAAGCATTCAGTGCGCTTCGGCTTACAGCCATAATATTTTAACAATATATATATACTCTATTTTATTGAAAAGTACATCCCATTTATTATTATATAACAGATTTGGCCCATGTTAATCACTATATCAAACACAAACATTTTTTATTTAATTTTAAATAAAGACTGGTTTACGGGAGCACCAGGCGGATATAGGTGCAAAAAGTAGCGTATACGCGAGCGTGCACACTTTTTTCGCGCAGCGGTGGCGCAGATGAATTAATGCGCAGCGTCGTAGAATCGCTCGCTTTCTCGGGCGCACGCGCACCAGCAAGAAGGTGCCCAGTATGTGCCGCAACAAACAAACCACAATCTGTGGCTATTTAATTAAATATATTTTTTAATTGTTCTTGTAGTTCGCTAAACAAATATTATTTATGAAATTTTTAATATTTTAAACAGACAACGAAACTTTTTTTAAATAAACTTGACATTTGTCACAAGTTGAAGAAATGAAAAGAATTAAATTCGAGTTCAACTGATAATCGTCGAGAATAGTGGAAATGCACAGAGCATTTCCACAATTCTCATTGAGACTCAAATACTTATTCTCTGTATCAAAAATTATTACTCATAATAATATCATATGAGTAATAATGCAATTAAGTTAAAATATAAATAAATATTTTATGATACAATACAAGTCTTCGTTTAACTCAATTATTGCTTCACGATTAACTTCTCATCTCCGCTTACAAATACTGCGTGAAAAAGGGATTTAATTAGGCCCGAAGCAGTTCATAAGCGGAGCGGGAGCGGTTACATAATTTGATTTAAAATCTGCAATTCATTTGAAATTTCATTAAAATACTCATAAGCTTGTTGATCCAAATAATTTAAATAGATTTAAATGACCACGTAAATACTAATTTATTTTCTTTCATTTTTTAACTTATATAGTTTTATAGGACTAAGAATATTGCTATCTCACTCTTGTGTATTGTGTTTATGTACTTGGTTACATTCAAGGTAAGAATTCCAATTCGTTTCGTCTAAGACTTCACCAAAGCTTATCATCAGATTATTATCAATCTTATGTCTATAAATCAATTAAAATAACGCAAAAACTATAAACCCTTTAATATAAATTGCTTTTTATCATCTAACTCATATTATCTAGGTTCAGTCTTAAATACTTATGTTCGCATTACAATTTTATTAGTTACAAAAACTAATTTAATTTCAATTAATAACATGTAAATAACAATATGATGAAATACAATAGAAAATAATCTAAAAACATATTTAATAAAACGACTTTAATGCAGTGCAGAAAAGCAAAGCAACAAAACCCATACGGTACGCTCCCGCTTATCGCCTGTACCATATCCGCACCTTTAACGTCTGCTCTTACACTTAGTTCCCGGCTGCCGTTTCTTGTTAATGGCTCGATTCCTTAAACTCAAACTCAATTAACATTAGATTAGCTACTCATTTCAATCAATGTTAAACTTATTATTCTGTGGTACAAGTTATGAACGACTGATTTAAATTACACACTTTTTTTATTATTTAGATTTAAGTAAAAATAGCTTAAGATTTTTAGGCGATTTTTTCCACTTGTTTCTTAAATTTAACTTTATTATTCTTAATACATATTATTTATTTATATAAAATAATTGTTATTTTTATAATTGAAAATTGGTAGACAGATTGGCAAATAGGCAACCTCATAATTAATGGTTACCACGTTTCATATTAACTAATGAATACGGGACTTAGTTCCCAAGGCTTGCGACGCATTGGCGATATCAAGAATGGTTATTACAGCGCCAATGTCTATTGGCGGTGGTGACCACTTCCCATCAGATGGCCCACTAATCAACGCAACATAGTACACTAAATAGACTCGTTATATGTTAAGCATTCGATAATGATCGATGTGATGATAATTTTATGAGTCTAACGGAAGGTGTCATTAAGTTTTGGTTCTCAATCAATTGCCGATGAATTGGGTCTCAGCAGGACATTCACCCGCGGGCGAAAGCCTTACACAGCTAGACAAAAAAAATATAAACTCGAAAAAAAATATATTTAAGACATTACTCGGTAAAGATAGACGATTAATATTCACTGACAGGTCGGCTCTTTTCTTGCCTTAATAAGTGTTATTATGAATTCAAATAAATAAAAATGATTTAGATATTAAGTCAACCTATTTACGTACTAACTTTAATATATTTACATAATTAATTACGCATGAATTCGAACGATACTGGATCCAATTATAATGTTCCATCGAAACACAATAATAAAATAAATCTTTAACCGTCTTAAATAATAAAGCGTCACACGAGAAATACCGTTAGCAGAAATTTTATGTGATTATTATTTTTAAACAATTATATAATATTTGAATTATTTCATCATCTATAATAATTATTTGAATGACGTTTTTAATTTATTCATTGTTCACATTTTTTTTAATTTGCGAAAACAATTTGCATTAGGAACAAGCAGTACTGGTGGTAGGGCTTTGTGCAAGCTCGTCTGGGTAGGTACCACCCACTCATCAGATATTCTACCGCAAAACAGCAGTACTTGTTATTGTTGTGTTCCAGTTTGAAGGGTGCATGAGCCAGTGTAATTACAGGCACAAGGGACATAAAATCTTATTTCCCAAGGTTGGTGGCGCATTGGCTATGTAAGCAATGGTTGACATTTCTTACAATGCCAATATCTAAGGGTGTTTGGTGACCACTTACCATCATATATCTTATAAAAAAAGAAAAAAAAATATATATATATATATATTTGTACATATAGATAGACGGAGCTGGTTATATAATTCAAATCATACAAATATAATTGAATAAAATAATATAAATAAACAAACATTCACCACCAAGTCTTAACATAGGTTATTTTCTTTCCTCTGATTCTACGAAAAAATAAAATATTCATGTAATCATTGGTGTACACCATAGTTGAGCTACGAGTGCAAACTCGTACCCCAGACCGTCAAGTTCACGTCATAACGGTCAAACCTGTCCACGACAGAGTAGCCATTGCATAATTATAGCCGCAATAAAATTCTCAAGATTACCTTATATATTATATGTTATTGCATAATTTTTACACTTAAGTATATAACATTAACGAGTGATAACAATTTTTTTTAATTACTCATGCGATTATTAACACGTACAGAATTAACCAGGATTGTATAAAAGAAATTAAATGCTTATTATTATTGTGGCAAATATTTTAAGCCTGTAAATATCCTCTGGACAAATACCTCTATTCCTGGGGATAAATAGAGTTTATTCCATCAAGCCGTTGCACTTTAGGTTTATAATAATTCATTATGTTTTCTACGGTAATTGAAAACGTAGTGGGAAAACCTGCAAGTGTCTGGCCGTATCTGCGACGGTTTCTGCCACCTGTAATCCGCTGATACTTATTTTAGAAAAGTGGTGAAGAGGGAATACCGTTACCCAGTGGAAAATATACTGGCTGTTACCTTTACGTTGTGTGATATAAGATGTTTTCATTAAAAATTTAATTACACTACTCTTAAATTGTCCTTTAAAGGTAAAAATTTATATCCTTGGTGTATATTTATTGGTGGCCTAAACTCCTGCCCGGTAGATACTTAAACATGCCCGCAAGTGTACAAGTAGTAACGGTCAAACCTGTCCACGTACAATAAAGCAAAGTTTCAAGTCATTTCACATATATAACTTCAGATAGCAGTAACCAGCTCCTGACATACAACACGAGTAATAAACACCACTTCTTCTTACGTCTAGTGGCTAGATAAGGTCGCAGATCCAGAGGCTCTGGCTTTTAATCGCAGGTTGGGCCAATAGATATTGACTGTTTCGGTCAAAGATGCTCAGTAGCAGCCCGAAGTCAGAAAGTGTGTACACTCCCGTGCCTCGGAAAACACGTAAAGCTATTAATCCTGCGCCTGAACTCTTTCCGGTCGTGTTGATGGTTGCCATTAGGAAATATCATTGACACAGCTTAAAAAAACATCATAACTATGTATGTTTTTTTAAAAAACAAAATCTCGTTAAAGTTTATAAAAGGAGTCCCTTACAACTACTTTTAAAAGTTTTACAAGATTATATTAAACGCGGATTGTAGATTCCGAGAACAACAAACATGAAACTCATTAGTAACGTTTCCACTAATTTTCCAATAACAATTAAATACATAAAAGTTGTAATTACATAATAAATATATACAATTTTGTTGTATCAGCAAAATCGCGTGCAAATATTACATAATATGACGTTTTCACGTTAAATAACTGTTATTTATATTACAAGATTTCTAAGGAAAGTTAGTTACGGAATGAGAAGGATGTCAAAACTTTTACTATCACGAATGATGCTCTGATTGAATAAATGAAATATATTAAAGTGTACAAATATATTTAATAATAAAATTCGTGACACAAGAATTGTGTTTGTCACTTGATTGTGTTTGTTTTTGTTTTAATAATAAATATATCTGTCGACTTTAATGTGTGGATGACAATAATCAGTTTTTTTTTTTGCGTTGTGTCTTATTTTAGTAAATTAGCCTGTATTGATAAAGTTAAAGTTAAAGAAATATATGAACAAGAATTACCCATTTAATAATATAAGTTAAGATAAAACGAACTTTTTATTCCAGTATACAATTCGAAACAGTATGTAATGTTTTGGGTTAATCATTGCACTCAGTAACGTTTTGTTTCACGAGATGAACACAACGTGTCTTAAATACGTCAACTACGTACTCGTGCAGATCTTTACAATGCCTCTCAGTTCTGTGGTAAAAAGGTGACGGGGGAACCAAATTACATAGTTCCTGAGTACACACTCCGAAATATATCCTGTAGAATATGATAGACAGGCATAACCTCTTTGTTCCCAAGGTTGGTGGTCTATTGGCGAAATAAGAAATGGTTAATATGTCTTCCATCGCCAATGTCTATGGGCGTTGGTGACCACTTAACATCAGGCTGCCTATTTGCCTGTCCGCCTACGTAACATAAAAAACAAATATATAATATATGGTTATTTTAGAAAGCTTACAATTTTATATTCATTTACACAAATTAATGCATATATTATAGTCAATATATTAATTATAATATTATAATTATAAAAAAACTTATATGATTATTATTTTGATTATATTAATAGTGATATCAATATATTATATATAACCCAACATAAGGGTCACGACAAATATTTTAATACATAAATTGCAATTGCGATGCTGACTAAAAATAAATACATTATTGCTCATTTAAAACTTATAATAAGCGCCTTCTTCTCAAAGGGAGGGCTTAGCCCAGCAGTAACACAAATATTGCTTATATATATTTTTTTAATTTTTGGTAAAAACAAAGTCAATTAAAATTCTTACCAAAATTATCTAACTTCGAAATTTTCGTCGTTTAGACAAATAGCATTAAATGTTCCAATCGCGTTAACCACAGTCAACGGTTACAAGACACATTGACTTACCGTAACATCTCATCTTCAACCAAGACGTTACGAACAGCTATTTTTTTTTCTAACAGGAAGGTCAATGATACCGTTACGTGTTGACGGAGAGGAAACCTGTAAAACTGCATCAATGCTAATTAAAAGGAAGGATCCTTAACGGTATTACGTAAATTAGAATCCATTACTGGACAAGTCTTTATAAATTTAAATTAATGCAAGTCTATTAAGATAATCTTTATCCGATATCATGATTTAAAAAAATATTTATTTAGAGCGGATAGGACGCAATGGAACACATGAATCTTAATCGAAGGTTACGGGCTTAGTCCTGGGTGAAATGGCGTAACGTAAATGATTGGTTTCCCATCCCTTGAGAATGTTCGCTACGACGGAATCGGTCTAGACGACATCATCTTATAAATTCGAAAGTAAGTTTGTTTGTTTGTTATACTTTAACGTTTCAACAACTTAACCGATGATACAGATAAATAGGGTATGTAACATTACTCACGCGAACAAAAACTATTAATATGATGTTTAAATTAAATTAATTGCTTTCTATCAGCTATACCACTAACTATCATATAACTTGCTATCTGCCTCCGTAACAGCCTGTGAATGTCCCACTGCTGGGCTAAATGCCTCCTCTCCTCTTTTTGAGGAGAAGGTTTGGAGCTTATTCCACCACGCTGCTCCAATGCGGGTTGGTAGAATTCACATGTGCCAGAATTTCAGTGAAATTAGACACATGCAGGTTTCCTCACGATGTTTTCCTTCACCGTAAAGCACAAGATGAATTATAATCACAAATTAAGCACATGAAAATTCAGTGGTGCTTGCCCGGGTTTGAACCCACGATCATCGGTTAAGATTCACGCGTTCTTACCACAGGGCCATCTCGGCTTTTTTTTGCTATCTGCCTATTATATATTAAAAAAATAACTTTTACTATTTAAAATATATTTAATGTTAATAAAACAGTTAGTTGACCGTTTCAAGTTCTCTCATTAGGGGCGTGAAATTTGGACCAGCATTGTGTGTGACGCGCGCCATTTTGCGACTGATTGTTCATTGAGAAAAATAGGTCCAACGATTGTTAATACACAATTGTTTAGTTATTTGACTATTGACATTTAACCGGTTTAAAATATATACATATGTACAGACGTCACGCCCAAGCACGTCACTTCTAACACTAGCTAGCGCTTTCTATCGACCTGTTCCTGCTTCCCCTTCACAAGTTTACGCGTGCTGGCTCTCGTTGACACGACCTAACTGTGAAATTTAGCAACTCTTCTTCGCTACACCTCTTGAAAAAAGGGAATTCTTTATCAGCACACGTGTTCCCCTCCTCTTATATACTTTGGTTGCTTAAAACAAGGCGTGACGAGGCATTTTGCGAGCCAGTAAGGCTACTAGGTAGTAGGGCGACTAGTGCAGATCATTCTTAACTCGTGCTTTAACTCTTCTCCAAGGAAATTAAAAAAAAAAACTATTTCACAAAAAAACCAATGCTAAAATAATATTAAACAATAATCTTTCTTCATCTTAATTCGTATTGAAACTAAAGCGCGATTTAACTCACTACTAACGCCATCTATTATCACGTAACATAAACTATCACCATATAATAATATTTTTACTTTTAATAATATAAGTATCTTGACAACGTACAATATATATATAAAATACATGTGCGTCCTTTATTAGTAACTTTTTTTGTGACCACAGTTTCATAATTTACATATTGATTTAGGATATATGCTACTCGTCACGGTAGCATGCGAAAGCGATCCCGTGACGCTCCTCGTTAAGATGGAAAGGGTACCGCTGGTTTTTTAGTGGGTATTCCGATGTTCGGGGCGCACTCGGCGCCTTGGTTATCGGCGAGCCCCACATACTCCCCACTGTTCCCGTGGGGGAAACGCGTAAAGAGTTTCTCCAGCGTAAAAAAAAAGATATATGCTATTGTTTTTTAAATATAAAGTATAAGTTAAAATATATTTCAGTGTTGAAGTAGCAACGCGGAGTAAACTTGAAATCTACTCTTCAAAAGTAGCCTTAGACCAGCTGTGAGATATTTTGCAGACTTGTTTTCTTGTCCAATTCTTTTCTTTTGTATTTACTAAGGCTTTTTTAATGTCTTTATGTTTTTATTACTAGACAGCATCACAATCTATGATTAAATATTACGATTTAATGGGGATTTACATACTGTAACTTTTTATAATGCATGTACAAAATAAAATAAGATCACGTACTGTGAGGTTGTAACTATACTAGGGTTTATTTTCAAACACACCTATTTTCCTCTCCAAATAAGCGGAAACTTTTTACTAGAAATGAGCATCGTAATAGCCTTAAACGAGGACCTGTACCTCTTAAACATTGAATCATTCAAACTTTTCTCCATCAGAAACATTTCACTCAAACGTTACACATATAATCGTTGCACTTAAAATGAACCGTTTGCAAGTTCTTAAGCCGTTCCATAATAAGTATTGAACCATTCTAAATTACTTAAATCAAGTTAAAGGCAAAGGACAAGTAACTTAGCGTTCTTACAACAAAAAACTTAAACGCAAGAGAATTCTTGTCATAATTACCGCGAATCCCATAAATATAGTCCAAATCAGGGCTAGAGACAAGTCAGGCTGTAATAAATCAGCCATCCATGGGAAACCCGTGTAGCGGTCCATCACTAGCTTATGTGGCTAGGAAATAAGCGATAATTTATTTATTTATTTATTTATTTGTAAGTAAGTGAAACAAACAGCATATTTTATATTACATAAAACTTATAAACCTTAAATAACACACATGCCAATACAGTTTCCACAAATAATTAATCTGGAAGTGAACATATATATAAAAGAGATAAAACAGTAAAATTTAATGTATGGTAATTAAAAAAAAAAAAAACTAACAAGTGTAAAAATGTATATAAACCAAACTTATATCAATAATATAAATAATGTGAAATATGAAAAAGGAAAAAAAAAAGTTAATAACAAATCTTAATCTAATTATTTTTAAGTATCGAGTTAAACTTACTGAGACCGCTGCTGAACAAGTCTATGTGGTTATATTTATCGTTATAGTTGCTACACGATCTTACTATAAAACTATTTTTGTAATAATTTGTTTTATGATTTGGAGTTGCGAAAGTGGCTTTGTACCGAGCACTTAAGCGAGGACAGTTAAACAATATTTTATTTAGGAGATAAGGCGAATCTATAAGGCTGTTAATAATTTTAAATAGAAACAATTGGTCTCTATGTTCTCGTCTAGTTTTCAATGACAGTAGAGTAGGCAAATCGTGACCAAATTTATATTTTAATTTTTTAAGAAATTTATTTTGAATTGTTTCGATTGCTTGAATATACTTAGCATAACATGGATTCCATACAGTCGATGCATATTCCAAGTGTGACCGAACGTAAGCATTATAAAGTATAATGTGTGTATTAGGGTTCCTAAAGTCAGTACCTTGCCTTGAGATGAAGCCCAACATTTGGTAAGATTTTAAAGTAATTTTTTCAATATGCTTATCGAACACGAGTTGGCGAGGTGTACACCAAGATCCCGTACCTCAGTTACCCTTCGCAATTTAACACCAAACATTGAATAACTGAAAGAATGTTGCATTTTTTTTTCTTGAAAATGTTATAATACAACATTTAGCCAAATTTAGCCAAATAATTATAAGCTAACTTATAATTTAAGTATTAATAATATATATATCCTGGGATATTTTTCACACACGGCCATCTGATCCCAAATTAAGCTTGTCCAAAGCTTGTGCTATGGAAACCAGACGACTGATATACTACATATACTACTTTTTTTTTTGTTGTAAATACATATTTATATAGATAATTACATCCAGACTCAGGACAAACAGACATGTTCATGCACACAAATGTCTGTCCTGGGTGGGAATCGAACCCACAACCTTCGGCGTGAAAGGCAAGTGTTCTGCCAACCACGCCAACCGATATATTGTCGATTGTTATTATTTTTAACAGGCATGGGCTATAGAATAATGTATCGCCTTATTGTAGGTAATAATAAAAATACTTTTAGCGAAATTAAATAGTGTACTATATATACCTATTGATTTGTATAAAGGATGTACAATTTAAATTATAAAATTCGCTTAACATTTGATGTTTAATTCAAGCTAGACGACACATAACGTTTCTATAAAAACACGTTTTTATTAATTGTGATTATGAATGACACAGACAAGAAACCATAAGAAATATATATATATATATATATATATATATATATATATATATATATATATATATATATATATATATATATATCATAGGTAGGTGGACGGGCAATTGTACCACCATTTGGTCAATATGGTCACCACCGCCCATAGCTATTGCATTAAGAAATACTAATCATCCCTTACATCGCCAAAGCGACACCAATCTTGGGAACTATATATATTCCTTATGCCTGTAATTAAACTGTGTTACTCACCATTCCAAACGAAACACAATAATACTAAGTATTGCTATTTGGCGGTAAAATATCTGATGAGTGAGTGGTACCTACCCAAACGGGCTACAAAGCCCTACCACCAAGCGTAAGCGTTTCCAATAGTAAACTCTAACGGACGTCATAACAATAACTTAGCTATCGTGTGTTGTGTCCCTCAAAGTGCTAATTATAAACGGATATAGTTTTTACAACTATCCCCTGGACAACATTTAATTCCCAGCGAAGTGATTACCTTGTATACAATAATATAAAACATCAAAGTAATGCCACAAGTATTAATAATAAATCGAATGTTTAATGGCCGCATGAAACGTTCCTTATTTGTCTACAAGCAATCCAGTACAGTTAGCCGCAAAATTATCTCAAAGCACAATAGGTTTAATCGTGCGATGAAGTCGTGATGTACAATCGGCCGCGAAATTTTAGATAAATATTATTTTTTATCTAATATCAATGACTTTGTGATTTCTTTGTATCGATTTGAAATCTGAGACGTTTTTGATAGAATTGCTAAATGTGATAGTTCTTTATCCGATTGTTTTGATTTTGAAATCGAATCGATTTAATCGGCAAATGTCAATACTTTGATAGATTCGTAATAACTTGAAAGATTAGTGAGCCAGTGTAATTTAGTGGAAATGAAATTTCATAGATTCCGGTGCACTCGATTTCGTGATTATAATTCATCTCGTGCTTTTCGGTGAAGGAAAACATCGTGAGAAAAACTGCATGTGTCTAATTTCACTGAAATTCAAATATATATTCCACCAACCCGTTCCAAAACTTCTTCTCAAAAAAGGAGAGGAGGCCTTAGCCCAGCAGTGGGACATTCACATGTTAATGTATTTAATTAAAATGTAAATTATAAAATACAAAATTATTTATATAATCTGTATTATTTGTTTGTTGTTTACAATAAAGTATATTAATACAATAAATAATAAATACGAGCAATAGAATAATTAATCAGCTTCATGCCGGTCATTCTCGAAAGAATCTACATTCGAAACCGGCGCTATGAGCTTACTTGAATAGAGAATATTTCGATTTTTGTGTGAAGGTTCAATAGTAAAGGATATACAGTGTGGTAGCTTAATAAACTAATTATTTACGACTAGCGACCTACTCCGATTGCGTCCTGGTTGAACAGTTTATCTACCGCACTAGTTATTTTATAAGAAAAATGTTAATACTCTGGCTTACATTATTGCAATTTTCGTAGGGACCTCTAATTTTTTTGAAAATAAAATAATGCTTTTGTTAGTCGCTGATAATGTAGCTTTGTGTAGGTAAAAGAATTTTTAAAATCGGTTATGTAGTTTTTGAGTTCATCCAAACAAACATACAGAAAATCTTATCTCTTTATAATATTTATGTAATATTTATGTAATTTATCTATACGAAGATAGATAAATTACATAAATAAATACACAATATTAAGTATTATAGCTTAGGTTAACAAGAGCGTTACTATATAAGTTAAAAGCAATAATGGAGCCGAGACACCTAGTGCTTAGAGCGCGTGAATCTTAACTAATGATCGTGGGTTCAAGCCCGGGAGAGCACCACTGAATTTTCATGCTTAATTTGTGTTTAATTTCATCTCGTGCTTGACGGTGGATGAAAACATCATGAGGAAATCTGCACGTGTCTAATTTCATTGAAATTCTGCTACATGTGTATTCTACCAACCCGCATTGGAGCAGCGAGGTGGAATAAGCTCCAAAACCTTCTCCTCAAAAGGGAGAGGAGGCATTCACAGGCTGTTACTAAGTTGATCAAAGTGTTTATATTTTTTGTCGTTCTTGGGAACTTTTTTATACACACTTCAATCGAGCTTCTTCTACATACAGCTACTAAATTTACTTTACACAGCAGTGGATGTTAATTATTAATGTTGTTTTATTTGAGTAGCGCATAATATTAACAGGCTATTACTAATAATGGACAACGAGAAACGCTTATTTTATTCCACCGCGCTGCTTAACTGCGTTTCGATGGATATATATATATATATATATATATAATATATATATATATATATATATATATATATATAATATATATATATATAATATATATATATATTATATATATAATATTTAACAGATATAATAATTAATCATTATTGTTACATAATTATAAAAATTATATAAAGAGCAACTGACTATTAATATTATTATGATGACCAAACCGTGTACGCGTGTTTAGGAATTAATTTAGCGTAAAATTTTGTAAGTCCATAATTTTAAAGTATGTTGTAATAGTATTTTGTTTGTGTACCTATATAAATAAATATATAATTTTCACCATATCATCCGAGCTTTGGATGAATTATCATCGTTAATTACGACAAATGCGAAACTAGACAGTTGTGCTTTGACTCCAACACACATACATACAATTATATATTTTCATATGAGATAGTATTAAATTTGTATATTATTTATTATAAATCAAAATAGCTCAGTGGTTAGAACACGTGAATTTCAACCGTAGATTACTCATTCAAAACCTAGCAAACACTTTACATATACTTAATTATTGTATATTTATTTATTTAATCTTAGGAAGACAAACAATTATGTAAACATATACAAAAATATTTATCACATTAAAAAAATCATATACCAAGCTTCTTCACAAAGAATGAAATCAAAAATACATAGCAGAATAAAAACTAAAATTAAAGATTATTTAAAATTTTACGGAGTATTACCAAATTAATAAATAATTTTGTAAAAAAATAATAAATACACAATTCAAATCATCTATTCAAAGTGACAATTTATTTTACATTTTATTTCCTTCAATGGCATTAAAAATAAATTAAGATCATTTATTTTTAATTATGATTTATGCATGATCTGTAAAGGAAGCTGTTGCGTACGTATTTAGATTTAGGAAGCTTTGTGCAAGCTCGTCTGGGTAGGTACCACCCACTCATCAGATATTCTATTGCAAAACAGCAGTACTTGGTATTGTTGTGTTCCGGTTTGAAGGGTGAGTAAGCCAGTGTAATTACAGGCACAAGGAACATAACGTCTTGGTTCCCAAGGTTGGTGGCGCATTGGTGATGAAAGCGATGGTTAACATTTCTTACAATGCCAATGTCTATGGGCGTTGGCGACCACTTACCATCAGGTGGCCCAAGTTCTCGTCCGCCTTCTGTTCTATAAAAAAAAAACATCGAACAAAATTTTTATATTTTTTTAATATCGTGGTGCGCACTTATTATGCCTCACATTATATATGCGGATTCCAACCCAAGATCTTCCATTAGACATATTCAATGCGCCATCGCGGTTCTCAAAATGAGCATACATGATACCTAATTAATTTTTTTTCTATTATATAAAAAGAAAACTGCATACTCGAATCGTGTCCAGGTGCAAAAACCGTAGCCAATTGTATTGACCGTTACGTCATCGTTTAAATTTTCGCGTGTTATGAACTTATGAAGGTCAATGTACAATGGTTTATGTAACAACATTATATGGTTACGTTACGCGTCGATGATGTTGGCATACTGAGTTCTAACTTTTTATATTTTTTATTTTTATTAAACTGTTTTTTAATCTTGTATGATTACATTAATTATGACACTTTAAAAAAATAAAAAAAGCCGAGATAGCCCAGCGGTCAGAGCGCGTGATTCTTAACCGATGATCGTGGATTCAAACCCGGCCAAGCACCACTGAATTTTCATGTGCTTAATTTGTGATTATAATTCATCTCGTGCTTGACGGTGAAGGAAATCGTGAGTAAACCTGCATGTGTCTAATTTCCACACATGTGTATTCCACCAACCCGCATTGGAGCAGCGTGATGGAATAAGCTCCAAAACCTTCTCCTCAAAAAAGGAGAGGAGGCCTTAGCCCAGCAGTGGGACATTCACAGGCTGTTACTTACTGATGATACTTTAAACATAAACATTTGATTTTTATCTTAAATTTAATTAGAATTTGTTTTCTTGATTCATACTATCTTCTAGTGGTGTGTTCTTCGTGCGTTTTATCTGTCTTTTGGTTTTGTTTGCTTTGCTATCGATTCTGCATATATCTACAATCTTATATAATACTTAACAAGATAAAATCAGCTTAATTTCTTTCAAGAAAAATTATTTCTTATAGGAAATAATCATTATCTAAACTAATCTATACTTTTATTATTATTAATGGTAAAGTAACTGTATGTCTGTAATGCTTTCAATGCTAAACCTCTGAACCGATTTTGATGAAATTTGGTATGAAACAAGCTTAAACACGAAGGAAAGACATAGGCTTTTTTACCTAATATCCGCCTCTACGTATCTACTATGTATCTATATGTATAGTTAAAAAGTCGTAACTACGTAATATTTACTTTAGAAGTGACGCCATATACACGGAGCTTGCAAGTTTAGATATTTTTTACGAGGCGTTCAGAAGTTATCATTGGCATTCACCTACGGATCAGGAGGCTACATGAAACGGATAGTACGATAAACATATGAAGATGGCAAATACTATTTACTTCAAAAAAAGATACAAGTGTCATTTGACACTTCTACCGTAGATAACGAGTTCAAATCCAGGCATCACTGAATTTACTCATGTGCTTAATTATAATCTCGTGTTCGGCGAAAGAAAATGTATGGAAATCTGAACATAGAACCAACGCGCATTGAACCAGCGTGGTGGAATAAGCTTCAAAACCTCAAGAGGTGAAAGCCTTTGTCCAGCTGTGGGACAATTACAAGTTCAATCTACACGTCTATTAAAACACTTCTGTTTATTAAGCGAGCTCAGTTTTAAAAGAAATATTTAAAGACTACTTATTTTATTATAATAATTCGTTTGGAATATTTGGTATAAAAATATTTTTTTATATATAATAATTTTATTCAACATTCCCTGTGTGCCTCCGTCCGAAGTGCAACACTCCACATTTCTAACACTGATTCACTTTAACTGTACTTACATCAGTGGTATAAAAAAAAACTCTGTTTGCGGTCAGACACCAAATTGAGATGACATGCCGTTTCCATTGTTCTCCGTTAACTTTGACGTATATATTACAAAGTATTTATATACATAATATCAAGATATATTATGTATTATAATTTAAGCTGTGCGTTGAAAGTTTTATATAAATATCCGTAATGTGCATTTATGTATATTTACTGGTGGTAGAGCTTTGTCCAAGCTCCTCTGGGTAGGTACCACCCACTCATCAGATATTCTACCACAAAACAGCAGTACTTAATATTGTTGTGTTCCGGTTTGAAGGGTGAGTGAGCCAGTGTAATTACAGGCACAAGGGACATAAAATCTTAGTTCCCAAGGTTGGTGGCGCATTGGATATGTAAGCGATGGTTGACATTTCTTACAATGCCAATGTCTAAGAGCGTTGGTGACCACTTACCATCAGTACTATACTCATCATTACTATTCTATAAAAAAATTCAAAGTTTCATAATTTTTAACTTAACATGAATACACACACACACTAAAATTTCATTATTATGATAATAATTAAATGTTAGTGTGTGTGTCTCGTAGAAAACACACAAATTGTCTTAGCATTCATTGACCAGTATCGACGGCGCTATAATATTATAATTTAGTTACATTACATCATATTTCCTTATCTCCATTGTCTAATTACGTCTTATTTGACGTAAAAATAAATATTATTATTTTTATAACTATATTTGAAAGTCTAACTTTTCGATTAAATTTGCAAGGGGCTATGATTTTAAAATAAGTATCTTTTATTTGTTATTATGTTACCGTTTATTTTACTCATTTTCTTTTTTTTAATTTAGTGGTACATTTTATTACTACAATAAAAAGCGCTGCCATTTTTTTATCTAAACTATATATTACTAAATAATACATATATAATATAAACAAAATAAATTTGTAGTTATATATCTAATGTCAATCTAAAAACTTTATCTATGATGATTTGTATTTATTTGTAAAAAACAAATCACTCTTACAATAATATGATTAGAAAAAATAATACAGTTTGCGATCAATTAATGAGAAAATGTGAATCAGTACCGATCATGCACGCACTGAAATTTTATAGCAAAATAAATTTTAATTGGGACGGGTGAAACTGAAATTTTATAGCAAAATAAATTTTAATTGGCGTAGTTGGTAGATACTTCACTTTCAGCCTTTCCAGCTGAAGGGGTCGATTCCCATCCAGGATAAACGTTTGTGTACATGAACATGTCTGTTTGTCCTGAGTTTGGATGTAATTATGTAGATAAGTATGTATTTACAAAAGAAAAATAGTATAAGTAGTATATCAGTTGTCTGGATTCCATAGTACAAGCTCTGCTTAGTTTGGGATCAGGTGGCCATGTGTGAATAAATCCCAGGATATGATTATTATTATTATTAATTGGGAATATATGAAAGTATATAAAAATTTTAAAATTTTTGTACCGTGTAAAAACATGTATGGTGTATGACTTTAAATTATAGTTCTTTTATCAAAAAGTTGACGGAGCATGACAATGGAAACTTTGTTATGGCTATTTCACTCGCCACAATGGTTTACTGCTATAATGTTCTCTATCAACTGTTATGAAATTGTTTCATCCGATTTTGTGATTATTATTTAGATAAGCGGTAACTGTATTCATCAAAAAGCGTATTTGCTTAACGTTTTTACACTAACTTAATATATATAATAACTACTTTTTGCCGGTGGCTTCGCCCGCGTATTAAGGGAAGGAGTTTGGTGTTAGGTATAAAAATATCTCATTTCTTGGGGCTTAAGCTTGCTATATGTCAAAATCGGTTTAGACGTGAAAGCATAACAGACAGAGTACTGTCGTATTTATAATATTACTAAATAGTTATTGTGATGTTTTTTTCATTGATGTAAGTTGGATTAGCATTTTTATTAATAATATTATTTTCTCTATTCCAGATGTGACAAAACTCACCATGGCAGTCACAGACGGCCAAGTCGTGGTCGCGGCATCCCGCTGGTCAGACGAAGGCCACTACCTCCGAGAGTTCGTTGTGAAGAACCGACTCCCAAACGTTGCTAAAATCATTAAAGGCCAGTATGGCGGTCTTGGAGTACCAACGCTACCGAGCCCTGGCTTACAAAGTACAGCCTTACTCGTATCGGCAGGAAAAAGAAAGAAGATTATCGCTCAAGCCATAAAATTAAAGGAGGGAAGACGAATGGTCAGCGTTGGACCCAGAATCGCCATTCCCGAAACTTATAAAGGTTATTTCGAATTATTAAGTGAAGAAGGCAGGGCTGTGCGATGTATAGAACATGTATCAGAGCTAGCAAGACGAAAATTGGATGACGGGTGCTTAGTTAGAGAGCCCGTTAGGGTAATATGCGCCAAAATTGATTTAGATGGCAACATCACCGCTGATGGTGCAAGAAATTTACCCGCCGGTGAAGTCATAATGCCCAGAGGCGACGTGTTTTTAGGTAAAAATAAATATTTAAAGTGTACTGATTCTAAGGGAGACACTATTTTGCTAAGCTTAGATCAAAGGGGCAAGTTCTCAGCTGTTGCTAAAGAAGAAAACATAAGTGGAGTTCACACTGCGAAAACATTACTAACGAAACGATTGCCTATTACCGTTAGACTCGTACATGGAACTCCACCGAGAGGCTTAAAAAGTGCGAGCCATTTTGTTCCAGAACTCAGGCTGCTATCTTTGTTCGAAGAAGACCATGTTTTTGCTTTACCATTACAAAAGGAAGGCAATGCGTTGGTTGCATTACCACTTGCAGCTCCACTTAAAATGCTGAGATGTAAAAACGAAGAACATATCAAAAACTTTATGGAATTCTCAAGACTTGTTGAAAAATGTAACAGATTGCTCGTAGATGTAGTTGATCGAATACATGTACTGGACGGTAAACTTGGAGATCCCAAAAGATTACTGAACGTGACATCCCATGCTCCGCCTATAATAAAAACTGGATATTTTCTAAGGAGGAGTGCTTCATCAGACTCTGCGAATCAACACAAATACATGAATCGCCACAGTCACATTTATAGTAGCCACAGGGATGATCATAGTATCCCAGACGAGTATGATGAAATAGATCAAATTTATGATTACGTAAGAGGATTTGCCCCTCTACCTAAAAACATTAAAGCGTCTTATTGCAATGAACTTACAAGACACGAATCTGCACCTTCATCACCCGCAGCTACCCCGATACATATGCCCTTAATAACAGAAATCAAACCAGAGCCTCCTCCAATAGAGACGATACCAACTAAGAAACCTTTGAACCAAAAAGCCGAAAAGAGAACGCGCAAATCGATCAACATAACAAAAGAAACGCCAATAACAATATACAAAGAGAAATGTTCTATTGCACCAGCGCCTAATTTGCCGAAGTTGTATATTAAAAACAGTGTTAACAATAATAAAGGTAGGGCGTTACTGAGTCAAAAAAGTCATTCGCCAACTAAAGAGGCGCCTAGTCCTGGAACTAGTCCTATCCGCCCTCTAGCTAAGGGAGATTCACCTATCTTTAATATACGTTACAAAAGCCTATCCAATATCCATCAGGCCATGGAATTAGATGGTACGTTAGATTCGAGTCATTCAGGCGGTAGAACGTCAGGGGATTCTGGCAATGGTCCAAAGTTACCAGAGAAAAGATCTAGAAAATTAAGCAGACCTAAATCGTTGACGAATTTAGTTTGGGAGTTAAAAGGGTGCCCTGTTGAATCAAATGAAAAATCCAAATCTAGAGTTAAAAACGAAGGCTACAAGAAGATTGGAAATAAATTGTCATTGGGAACCCAAAAGCGAGTGCCTACGCTGTATCTTTAGTTCTTGGTAAGTTTCATAGGAATTTTATTTTTTCTCTAAACACACGTTAATATACTTATTATAATATGTTGTTTAATCGTTGTTAACTTATTTCAATTTATTATTTACTTGACATTTGTTAAAAGGAATCATTGATAAATACCAAATTGTCACGCCTAACCTAGGTGTGTATTGATTAACTTCGCAATGTCGAACCTTTCGTACCTAACCTGATAAAAAACAATCTTCAAGATGCTTAATAGCAGACGAAGTGTAATGATAATAAGTCAACTGATACAGTTTTATCTTCAAACTTATAATTCAAATTAACTATATACATATATGTAATATATATGAAAATATTAGTGTTAATTTTTTTGCCATTTTTCTAATATATACTAACAAAAATGCCGCCTGTAATACGATTGCTCCTTACAATGTGTACAAAATTTCATATATAAGATGTGCGTACAGCACTGCGTTGTAACAAACAATACTTGTCGCGCGTGTCATAAACAAAAAAATACATCGCAAGATAAGTTAATTCAAAATAAAATATGCTTTGTAGGTAATTTAAGCAACTATTAAAACTTGTTCTAAGTTGCGTCTTCAAATATTTTGCAATTTTGCGAATCGTGATAGGCCGTATGTAAAATCGATTGTGGAAATGCTAAGCAATCCATAAAACAACTAGGAAAGCAATCATGATGTAACATTTAAAATTGGCAATTTAGTGAAGAAATTGCATTAATAATAATAATTGAAACGAATAATAACTTTATACGGAACTCAATTTTATCACTAATTGTATCAATTATATCAAAAGAGTAATTTCTATTTAGTGAAAAATTTTATTAATTTAAAAGCTACACAAATTATTAGCAATTTTATAATTTAATTAAATTTGCATGCATAATGTAAGAAAACATGCACTTTGTCCATTATGGCTACGACGAAAAAAACGGTAATCAAAGGATAGGTAATTGGTTCAATTTATAATGGCATAGTTTATTTGAATAAAATAGCTGTTACGGTAACAATGCAATTACTTATCGTGCTATTATTTTTGAAGAAGTGGTTTGCTTATAAGTAAATACGAGGTCCTGTAATCGAATTCCGAGTTGGGCTAATAAAAGTTATACAAATTTGGCAGAAAAAAGCCGAGATGGCCTAGTGGTAAGAACGCGTGAATCTTAACCGATGATCGTGGGTTCAAACCCGGGCAAGCACCACTGCATTTTCATGTGCTTAATTTGTAATTATAATTCATCTCGTGCTTTACGGTGAAGGAAAACATCGTGAGGAAACCTGCATGTGTCTAATTTCACTGAAATTCTGCCACATGTGTATTCCACCAACCCGCACTGGAGCAGCGTGGTGGAATATGCTCCAAACCTTCTCCTCAAAAAGGGAGAGGAGGCCTTAGCCGAGGAGTGGGACATTCACAGAATGTTACGAAAAAAAAAAAAATTGGCAGAGTTTAATTTCAATTCCGTAGCTGAAATCTCTCCGGTCGTGTCAGATTGCAGTGTCATCGGATTATGAGAGTCATAGAATATGGTGCACCTGTGTTTACACACACACACACATGATCATAATATATCCTAAGCAGTTATCTCCGTTAAAAATTGACTTTAATTTATGTAATAAGTAGTTATAATTATTTTTAAACATAATTCTTAACTATTCAACGATAAGGTTTCTTTATATTTTTATTATTATATCTAGTTTAAAAAAAAAAAGTGAGTTTTGTTATAATCAATTCCGTACTTTGTTATACCTATCTTTAAGCAAAGTTCTTAAAACATATAAGCCTGCTTGATAGAAGTTCGGCCACGAGACTTTAGCTTTAACCTTTGAAGATATTATAATGTAAGACTTTGTATCGCTATCATACTCTACATTTGTTCGCTTTCATCGTCCGACAACGACATCACGACATAACCATAGATCAAACTCAGTACCAACAACGTCAGATTATGCTACTTAGTTTTATTTACACCAGATTATAACTCGCGACCTCATATCTAGCCGTATAAGCCAACAAAACAATTTGATAAATAAAACACAGTCTGTTAATTAAAGCAAAATACACAAAAACATTTCGCGTTGTGATTTTTGTTACCGTCCATCCACTAATTAGAAGGAGCGGCGGCTCGCCTCTTACACACCCACAGCTAATGTTCAATGTCACTTGCCCTGCAGACATTAATATAGTAATAATAAATAGCCCGCAATACATTAGGCTATAAACTTTTAAGACTATGTTTCGTTTGTTGTTTGACTATTGTCTTATAAGAATTTTGCTTTCTGATTTTTTTTAATTCCAGTATGCAAGGAAAACGTACCAGATAGTTCATTTGACGTATCAAATAGATAAATAGATCATAACTATAATATAAACTTGTATGTGTTGGAAACGTAAATAAACTCAAAATGAGCATTGTGTAAACTATATGAAAAGGTTATGGCAGAACTTTACAGCCAGTCTTCTTCGGCATCGCCAAGAAAGGTTGGCGAAAGGCAGGCAGCCGTATTGTGTTGGATACGCGATTTACGGTTGGAAGCAATTGCCTCACATAATCACGGTTCAATTAATTGTTGTTCTTAGCAAATAAATCCTTAGAGAAATCTTGCAACACCCATGCTGGTTGATTTGCTTCGTTTAAACTCCAAATGAACAGAGGCTTTTGCCTAGCAGCGACATATTTACGGGATATATACTTAGTTTATTTATTTTAGAAAATTAATGTTCCATACTATACAAGACACGCGATTTATACAGATATATTATATGTATAGATAACTAGCTTTTTGGCGATTTTTGATTGTGTTTTTTATTCGATCTAATATTTTTAATTTTTGCTTATGTTTTTAATTAAAAAAGACAAAACTGTATTTATATAATACGAGTATATATAAAAAAACGAAAGTTTAAAACAGACGTACGTATATGTAATATTTAAAAATAAAACTAATTAAATAACGAACAAGGAGAGTCAACGACCTCGCCATATACAGATAAATGTCAATTTTTCCGCCATGCAAGTGGACGATGAGTCATAAGTTTTTTTTATATGTCTATCACACAATTGTAATGCGAAAGGTCGAACCATTATGTCATATTACTTTGTTTTTATTTTAGATCTTTATATTAAATATTCAATTGTACATTTTACCGTTTGTTATTAGTATTATATAATGCTACTCATCAGCTAATCGACTGCGTCCGCGAGAAAGAGGTTTTATTATATAAAAAATACTTTTTGGTTTACTGTTGTTCTTTCTTCACACACAGATCTACTGCATCATAATATGTATATATTATGGTGGAATGCCTCATTAATCTAGAGTCTACATGTAAGGCCGCATACACGGAGGTCCTGGGTTCGTGCCTCGGAAAGCACGTTAAGCCGTTGTTCTTGCGCCTAAACTTTTTCCGGTCGGATTGCCGTCCATGAGAGTTAGGGAATAGAGAGTGCACCTGTGTTTGCACACACACTTGTGCACAATAATATCTCCTGCGTAGTTGGCTATTCTACCTTGAGATTGGCCGCCGTGGCTAAAATTAGTCTGGAGGACATTATTAGATGATGATGATTATGTCATCCGCAAGGAACATAACATCTTAGTTCCCAAAGTTGGCGCATTGTCGTTGTATAGGATTGTAAATATTTCTTACAGTGCCAATATTTATATGTGACTCGAGTCGATGAATATACATATGCCGGAACTTCGTACATATGTAAGAAACTACATGCCTCACCATGATATACTTCACTGCCGAGTACGAGATGGATCAAAATTATAAACAAAAATCAAAGATGCTTGCACGGGCTTGAACCGGCAATCTTCGGCTTTGATTCACGTGTTCCAGCCACTGGTCTATCTCCACTATTTTTAACAGTTACAAGAATAATTTTCAAACGGTACAACAAGCATAGAACAAGACAGCTCTTATCCATATCGAGTCAAACTCGCAAGTAGGGTTCGAAGGGTTTTATCGATAATCGATAAAACGTACTCGATATTCGGATTTTAAATATCTAGTTGATATTGATTCTCAAGATATTACACTATAAAATGAATGCTTTGTAGTTACTTTGATTATAACTTTGATACGAAATTTTACAAATTAGCTCGTCTTATTTAAAAGTGTTGAATGTAATTGCGGATTCTAATATATTGTTACGGCGACACACCATCACGTGGCGCATTTGACAGTCCTACATATTATGTATTTAAAAAATATACACAAATATTAATACTTTATCGAATTTCGATACTTTGGCATTCAATACTAAATATATACTATCGATAACCGTAGACGCTTCGACCCCACTCGCAACTCGTCTAAAAATAGAATATGCATTATTTATAGCGATATGTATGGAGTAAGGACCTTTGAGATTACTTATTTGTGATACTAGAAAGCAATGAGAGAGTCGTTGATTGAATTCATTATTTGAAATCCGATTATAATACGAATTGAAATTATTTTCGGCAAATATTCAACCTAGCTCCTTATAAATAAGAGCGATTATAGATTGCATATACAGTGGATATATTTCTATTTATGTTAAACGATTTCATGCTCATCTATTGTCAAAAATATATCCGTGATAGATTCTGTGACAAACTACGCAGTAACTCAAAATTATTTTTTTTGTTAACGAGACACTTTTATCTTTTTACTGGTGGTAGGGCTTTGTACAAGCTCGTCTGGGTAGGTACCACCCACTCATCAGGTATTCTACTGAAAAACAGCAGTACTTGGTATTGTTACGTTCCGGCTTGAAGGGTCAGTAAGCCAGTGTAATTACAAACACAAGGGACATAACATCTTAGTTCCCAAGGTTGGTGGCGCATTGGCGATGTAAGCGATGGTTAACATTTCTTACATTGCCAATGTCAGGGCGTTGGTGACCACTTGCCATCAGGTGGTTCATTTACTCGTTCGCCTACCTAAAATATAAAAAATACGTGACATTTAAAAGAATAACTGACTAACTAACATATCAGCGTACAACTCATACTACTGGTACTAGCACCATGAAAATTTGCGTACGTCTTCCTTTTACGCAGTAGGTTAATTGAGGAAGGATTTTTGAAAAATTAAACCCTAAGGTACTGATAGAAAAAAATGAAAGTTATTATAAGAATCCATTTTTATGGGAAGGGATATGGAAATTGGTTTCTAATTAAACAATTATGACGCGAGTAAAGCTAGTATTCAATAAATATTTTAAGATTATTTATGAATATTTTTAGATTTTTTAATCAATCAATTATATTCATTTTGTCATCTTTTAAAATTTGACTCAAAATATATCATAATATAACACCATAAATTTTTAACTCACCCTCAAATCGGAAAAGGATATCAGTATAAAATAATATGACATTATAAATGTAAATATTTCATAGTAGATCGCGTGATGACAAAGCGATTGTGATCACGATACGATATTTAATGGAATAACAGACCGTCCAGACGCATTAATTTCATAAACATTCAGATTATACTTGCAATTTTGTTTAAGGTTAATTAAATCATCGCATTTATCAATTTGAACCAGGATAGCCTTGTGGCTAGAATATGCAAATTTCAAATGAAGATTGCAAGCTCAAACTAACAAAAACAACTGAGTTATTTTTTGCTTAGGTTATTTTTATAATTTTTAATCTCATTCATGTCCACCCTCCACCGGTGGATGAAAGTATCGTGAGGAATAATATAATGTATAAATATTGAGTTGTTCTGTTAATTAGTCTATTTTCTAACAGTCTACTGGCGGCTTCTAAGCCATTAGGAAATTGGCTGTTACAATCTCGTGTTTCGGCAGGCTCAATCACGTTATGCCATTGATTTTGAACCTCACCTCTCTCTACTTGCAATTGGATAATTAGAGTTTACCTGTGCAATATCTCCCTTTCAATCCAAATAATATTTTGTAGCAAAATTTAATTTTATTTATTTTCTCATTTCAGGTCCACGTTGTCCGCATCAAAATCGACAAAGCAGTGACCAAAATCAAAAGAACAGCGAACGAACACGAAAACAAACGAACAATACAAACATTTTTTTCTCGAAAATCATTTAATGACATAAGAATTGATATCTTTATTCGAACTTAGCGTAACTTAGACCAGATAATAAACATTGTTATAATCAATTGAAATATGCAAACGATACGAAACTATAGACATGGATATAACTAAGGAGGAATTGTCAAGACCTTAGAAAAGCTTTTATATGAAGCCTATTCCAATCGAAAAATGAGTCGAACTAAACAATCCTTAGATACATTCCATACTAGAATTAGATTTATATGTATCTTTATTAAAATACTCTTCACTGCCTCATTGGTCTAGTGGCTTGATGTAAGGCCGCAGACCCGGAAAGTTATTGGGTTTTTCTGACAGAAAATTCTCAATAGCAGCCCGAAGTCTAAGTTGGAAATGTGTACAACCCCGTGCCTCGGATAGCACGTAAAGCCGATGGTCCTGCGCCTGAAGTCTTTCCGGTCGTGTCGGATTGCCATCCCATCGGATTATGAGAGTTAGGGAATAGAGAGTGCACCTGTGTTTGCGCACACACTTGTGCACTATAATAACTCATGCGTAGTTGGTCTGGAGGACATTATTATTAATATACAACATTGTTCCACTCAGCTACTTATTCATTTAATTATACTCCCAAAGTTCCGGTATCAGCATCGCTGACATAGACATATACTTCATTTTTTATCGAATCCATAAAAAATATCTAAGAACATTGGTCTCGACCAATGATATCGCGTCAATACAATGTCAAAGTTGTTTATTTGTATTTACGTGGTTGGAATGGGCTTTAAGTGTCTTTGGATTGTAATAAAAAATTACTTAAATCATAGATTTTCAAAGAATATTGGTCTAAATATTTACTAATGTAGTTCACAGTTTTGTAAACATCAAATATATTTTGATCTCTTTAATGAATAATTATTTTATCATTATTTATAATGTTAATGCCATACTACGGTATCATTTGAAGTTAGTTTATATAAGATAGATGAAGGTGATATCTGTAATAGATGACATTGGTAGGCATTGTTGAAACTGTAATACAAAATAGAAAATACTAACAGCCGAAATTAATAATATAAAAAATTAAAATAGTTATTTCAGTAACTTAAGAATATCACAAGTTTCAATTCGACATTTTTCCGCCCCTCTCCCCATTCTGAGGCGGTTAAACTAAAATATTATTTTTTTCTGAGACTCCTCAACTAACGCGGAGCCTAGGCATAAATCCGGCTCTTTATGGATAAAAATATCAATCTCAAATCTAGATTAAGGATTAAATTGATTATTAAATTCGGCCGTTAGACAATTAGTTACAAATATTCAATTAAGGAATGTATTTTCATAAATTTTGTGCTATAATTGTTAAATATAAAATGCCTAATAGTTTATTTGCGCCTGCAATTATCCGTTATGGTTTAATAATTCATGAATTGTGTGTAACAAGAATGTAATTGGTTGTCACAAATATTTAACAAAATTTATACTTCAATTTCTGTATAATTAGTACTATTTTCATATTGCATTTGGTCTTTATTAAATAAAAATTTGAATACACGAAGCAACTCTAAGAATAAATTCTTGTAATATTATCATAGTTTGTTAAATAAATCACAAATTTTGAAAACATAACAAACATCATAGTCGATTATTGATAACTATATTTTATTACCGTTTTAGACGAATTAAATGACGACGTAATTGTATTTCTTTCTATTGGTCGTGCTTGTATTTTTTCGTTAAAAATATATTTTCACGAAATACAAACCAAAAAATCGAGGTGCCTTATTAAATAATAAAAACGCTTTTACTCACGTTTCTATTTTCGTCGAAATGTGTAATCGTGAAATAAATTTAAGGTGAAAGTCAGAACTTTTATTGTATCTTTTAATTAGATTAGTCGAACAATATTTTAATGGTATATATAGTATGCATTTATATCGTTTATTTAAATAATTTTACGAAGCCAGTTTTAGATGGAAGTATTTTTCAGGTTTATAATAGAGTTAATTTTTGAAAAATAAAAATTGGTAAAGTCAATTTTTGTATTTTAGTTAAATTTTATTTTCAATATTTTTTTATTTCATTCAAAACTTCGTCTGAAACTGGTCCTTTTATTACCTATTTAGACGTAATTATGTACCTTCATTAAGAATTAAGTTATTATGATAAGTTTCTTGGAGGTTTAAATTGGTACAATAATACATTTTAAATCTTCAAATGATTTATCGTTTTAATGACAAAATAAATTATCATTTGTTTAATAATATTAAAAAAACTAAAAATAAAAAAGATATTTTTTTTATTATTTCTGCATTTAATAAAACGAGTACATAAATACGTTGCATCATTAAAACAATAATTGTGATTAGCAATTTTCCCTTAAAAATGTAATGTTGTTTTTTTTTTGTATTCCAAATATTCTTTAGAATAAGCTAGTTTTTCATTTAATGTAATTTCTAGGGTATGTTTTATTCACACGTCATTATTATAAGTTTTGATTTAGTCTTTATATAATTCTTCGAAATAAACGACATGAATTGAAGTGTTTTTTTTTTCTTTTCAACTATTTTAAGAAAAAGGAATACTTTATTCAGCGCCAAAAATTAACCTAAAAATTAAACTAACAAGTAAAGTTTTCTCTTCTGTATAATGAATCGAAAGTAAAGAAGAAAACCGACCACTATATTGGTCTGTATTAATGAATTTCATTTCTAAGAAAAGAAATAAATCATTTTATTTTAATATACGAAATAATGAATATGTTTTAGCCTATTTAGGCTAACATAATAACATTACTTATATACTGCTGACTACTTTTTTAGTATAGGTAAGCGAGGCGAGCATATGGGCCAGCTGATAGTAAGTCACCAACGCCCATAGACATTGGCATTGTAAGAAATGTTAACCATGGCTTACATCGCCAATGCGCCACCGACCTTGAGAACTAAGATGTTATGTCCCTTGTGCCTGTAATTACACTGGCTCACTCACCCTTCAAACTGGAACACAACAATACCAAATACTGCTGTTTAGCGGCAGAATATCTGATGACTGGGTGGTACCTACCACCAATGAAAATTTAACACTATGTCGCAGTTTCACCCCGAATATTAAAAGAAAAAATATTTTTGACTAACGTTATAATATAGAAAAAACAAACGAAAACGGAACGTTTAGAATCTAGACCATTCAATGCTGACAGATTGCTTCTTGGTCTTATGAATAAAACGCGAGTCAGCAGCAGACGAAACAGCGATTTAATTGCGAGTTCAAATCCGACTTAGCTCCGCTCTGTTAAATAGGATATTTCATAAACAATATTATTTAGATCGTTCTATTTGTCCCTATGTGTGTGTGATGTGTGATTCGGTTACGGTTAAATATATATTTATTTCGGATATTCGATGATTGTTTCCGTTTATGAAGCTCCATAATATCCCTGAAGAAGATATGCTCTCAGTATAATTCCAAGGAAATTAACCACAGTACACAATATGAATTATTATAAACATAAATGATTAATTACAAAACATTTTCAAACCCATAAAAAATACCTGATTTACCGAGAGTACTTTTTTACACTGGCAACTCTACGCATCGACAACAGTAAATATGCCACTGAAATATAACCGTTTACGAATAAATGAATTTTACGAAGCCAAAGTAAGCTAAGCTAAGTCATTTTTGTCGTCACTTATTTGTTCTTCGCATTGATATTTTTCTTTGATCTGAGCCATACAAACTATCTAACTTTATAATATTAGCATAGATAATATTAAAGTTTATAAAGAACATTATGTAAAATTATTTAATTTATCATAACAAACCATTCAAATTACACGCCCTCTATCCTTAGATTAACAAAATATTTCTGTGTGGTTTCAACATTTGATACTAGATGTCGCTTAATCACAGTCGACACTTATAACAAGTACACACAATTAATGAATTTTGAACAAAGATTATATAAAATGTATATATCATTTTAATGAATTACTGCCTAATCTAGATTCAAGGCTATAGAACAAAAGATCGAGGTTCGAATCCTTGGTCAGAAAAATGAAATGTATATAACCACTAAACCAACGAGGCAGTCGAATGTGTGTAAAATACACTTAGTATAAAGCCTCGATTTACGAAGTTGACAATGTTTACACTATCTTGCTTCAGAAAGCATGGCAAGCCGTTGGTCCTGCACCTGAACTCTCTTCACTCGGATTGCTGACCCATTGACTTATGAGATAGATCTCCTATGAATTGGGCTTGTCCTGGTAATTGAGAATTTCTTAACGAAAAACACAAACGTTTATTGACCCACTATTCTCTATTCAGCTACCCACTAAGTCAACGAAGCAGTTATACATACTGATTAATTATTACGTAAAAACATGGCCTAGATACTCACTACTAGAACGTGAAATAATATTTATACATTTGTATAAAACTTGCATTTTTCTCCTTTAAAACTTTAAATTTCTGAACATCGTAGTGTGTTTTCCCAGAATACGGTAACCCACCACACCGAATTTTCCGAGTCAAAATTATTTTGACCGGAATAGAATTCTGACTAATATATATACAAATATATAAATAAAAAAATTCTGAATCCGAATTCTGAAGAGCTATAGCGCAACCGGCAACGTTTAGTTAATTTATTATGCACTTTAAAACCGATTTTTTTTATGTAATAGGGGACAAACGGGGCGGAGGCTCTCATTATGGAAAGTAACATCGCCTATAGACACCTGCTACACCGGAGGGCTTGCAGGTGTCTATGGGCGTTGCGGGAATTACAATTAAAAATGTAACAAAGGCAAAAAATACAAACAATATAAAAACGAACACAATTTCTTAATAAGAAAACTAAGCATTTTCTAAAAGTTTATTTAAGCATTTTCTAAAGGTTTATGTTATAGGTAGGCGGACGAGTAAATAGGCCACCTGATAGTAAGTGGTTATCACAGCCCATAGACACCTTACATCGCCAATGCGTCACCAAACTTTTGATCTGTGATGTTATGTCAATTTGATTATACAAGATGGATGATATAAAGTCATAAAAATCGGCCAATATCAATGTGTTACTATAACGATTTCACACGGACATCCTTGACCAGGTTCCCTCCATGAATATTAATCACTCACACATACACACAGTATATTACACTTACAAAATTTAAACGCAACACATGTATCATGTACCTCAATCCATATTTAAATAAGGAATTGTTTTTAGATAGTATGTGCGTTTTGTCTCAAGAATACCATAGCCTATTAATTTAAAAAATGGAACATTTTTCACTATTTATTTGGAATAGTATTTTTATTCTATTAACGGAGCCAACATCCAGACATTTTAAAATTTTAGGCTTCTGATCTGTGCAATCGAGTTTAATTTAGTTTATTACGGATATAATCAATAGACATTGGCAATGTAAGAAATATTTTTACCGTGGGGAAATCGTCTTGGATACCTTCGAAGATACATATTGGAGATGATGGAGGCTTATGTCGGCTTATGGCTTCGCTTTCGTCATAATTTGGGATTGCTAAATACAATTTTTCATAACTCTTTTAAAAAATAAAGTATTTTTACACTTTCATACCATTTAGTTTAATTTAAAAAAAATGCTTCTTTGGTTCTAACCCACTGAGTAATAGGAACCCTTACGCAAATTTTTATGATTTGTATTTATGATGCAAATTTTATAATCAAATACTATATACAACATTTTTAATATTTTCTATTTAAGTTTCGTCATTTTGACAATCGTGGAGAGCGCATCGTCGAGTTTTATGCGAATCGAGATTAAATTATGCGTTGCTTAATCCTCTCGGATTTAGTGAGCTTCTCAAAAATCACGATGTCTCCATTTATATAGTTAGTTTGATGTTATGTTATTGCGTTAATAATGCGAACATACATAAATGTATATACATACACAGACGAATTGAGAACCTCCCTTTTTGTGAAGTCGGTCTCTTCAAAAAGTTTTGATGAATAATTGTGTGGTGACTACATAGGTTAACTAGTTTCCGCCTGCGGCTTCGCTCGCGTTTTTGGGATGTGGGGATTTGTGGGTTACTCTTAATATCTTTGATTGGTAAGCCTCAAGGGTATGTGTAAGTAGGTTCTATGCCGTTTACAACTGTCATAATTAATATATATATATATATGAATAATGATAAAGCCGAGATGGCCTAGTGGTTAGAACGCGTGAATCTTAACCGATGATCGTGGGTTCAAACCCGGGTAAGCACCACTGAATTTTCATGTGCTTAATTTGTGATTATAATTCATCTTGTGCTTGACGGTGAAGGAAAACATCGTGAGGAAACCTGCATGTGTCTAATTTCATTGAAATTATGTCACATGTGTATTCTACCAACCCGCATTAGAGCAGCGTGGTGGAATAAGCTCTAAACCTTCTCCTCAAAAAGAGGAGAGGAGGCCTTTAGCCCAGCAGTGGGACATTCACAGACTGTTACGGTACGGTACGGTATGAATAATGACAGTAATGAGTAAGACAATATATGAATATATATATATATATATATTCATATATATGAAGGTAGTGCATTGGCGATGTATTGATGGTTAATATTTCATACATAACCTATGTCTATGGGCGGTGATGACCACTTATCAACAGGAGGCCCATTTGCCCACCTACCTATAACATAACGGAAAATAAAAGTATAAATAACTATATCTTATTGTTGACTGTATATAATAATAATAAAATCCTGGTACGTTATTCACACACGGCCATCTGATCCCAAACTAAGCAGAGCTTGTACTATGGAATCCAGACAACTGATATACTACATATACTACTTTACTTTTGTAAATAAATATTTATAAAGATAATTAAACCCTGATTCAAGACAAACAGACATATTCATACACACAAATGTCTGTCCTGGGTGGGAATCGAACCCACAATTATTGGCGTAAAGCAAATATCTACCAACCATGCCAACCGGGCCCAATATCTATCTAATAGCATATACTAGACTTTAAAAGTTTTTTACACAAATAAAATGTTCTATTTTATACTGACAAAGACAAACAATAAACATGATGATTCTTTCATGCGCTACTCAAATAAAACAGCCCTAATAATAAAAATTTATTACTAGGTAAAATAAATATAAAACATATCCACTACGCTGCTTCAATGTATAGTAGCTCGATTGAAGTGTATTTAAAAAAGTTCTCAAGAACAACAAAAATTATAAGCACTTTGATCAACTTACTAACAGCATGTGAATGTCCCACTGCTGGGCTAAGGCCTCCTCTTCCTTTTTGAGGAGCAGGTTTGGAGCTTATTCCATCACGTTGCTACAATGCGGGTTGGTGAAATACAAATGTGCCAGAATTTCAATAAAATTAGTCACATGCAGGTTACCTCACGATGTTTTCCTTGACCGTAAAGCACGAGATCAATTATAATCACAAGTTAAGCATATGCAAATTCAGTGGTGCTTGCCCCAGTGGGTTTGAACCCACGATCATTGGTTAAGTTTCACGAGTTCTTACCACTGGGCCATCTCGGCTTATCAACTTAAGAATCAAATATAATCGCTGAGCAATCGACTCATGAAAAATAATAATCTTATATATAAAACAAAACACAACGTTAATATAATTGTTATTACTTAAAATTAAAACGTAATCTAACTTACATAGATTGTTTGTAATAATAATACTTAAATATATTCCTTCCTCAAAGTAGGTTGCCTTGACTTAATTTCAAACGGCCACTCCCTTTGGTTAACAGCCAAGATATCTATGTATGGTATGACTTACATTTTTCTCTAAACACGTTAAAAATAAATTATTGAAATTACAAAACGATTGAGATAACAACTTAATGAAAAAATATATTAATGCTGACACATACAAAAAGTTTCTATATGTTGTTATAAAAACATATTAAATAATATAACAGTAGAAAATAGTAATAAATTCTAAAAGTCACTAATCATAGAAACATAGCAAAAATAGTACATATCCTTTGTTATTTCTTTATTTTTAAGTAGAACTGAATCCCTAAGGGCGTAGAGAATTCAATCCTCCGAGGTGCCCTTCATCTCTCTGCCTCTGCATTTTTAGTCTTTGCTCGCCATAACCATCTATACCTAGACCTAACCTTTCAATTAGTTTTTCAGCTTTGTCACCGTTTAATTCTCTAAATTCTTTTCGACGTCTCGAAGCCACGTCCGGGTCGAAAATCCATGGTTGCGATTCGTGGATGACGGGAAAACCAATAAAATTCGTTTGTATAAATGTTCCTATTGGTCCCACTGATTCGGGAAAAACGTCTCGATAAAGCAGTGCGCTCATACATATAAGTATCTGAAATAAATAAATAAACATATTAAAATTGGCGTGCCGAATGAAAAATAATAAATATAAATCACATCTGGGTACCATCAACTATCAGACATTCTAGAGCAATACTTATTATTGTTGTGTTCGGTTTGAAGGGTGAGTGACCCAGTGTAACTACAGACACAAGGGACATAACGTCTAAGTTCTCAAGGTTAATGGTGCATTGGAAATGTAAGGAATGATTAATATTTCTTACAGCGCCAATGTCTGTGGGCGGTGGACTGGACTTACCATAGGAAATCTCCCTTTGCACGTTATTTTTTTTAAATTGTATATAAAAAGCACCTTAAATCAAAATATCATCTATAACATTATAAAATGTGAAAGTAACTCTGACTGTGTGTAATGCTTTCATGGCTAAACCACTGAACCGAATTTGATGAAATTTTGTATGAAGTTTGCAAGCAATTTTGAACCCTATAAAAGTACATAGGATACTTTTATACCCAATACCTTATATACTTTTTTATTATAATATATTACTGACTACTGTCACTTTATATTATTTTTTAAACTGGTAACATTGATATCACAGACAATCGTTATGGCGGGAAACTGAAAGGGTAATAAGTAAAATAGAACCATATTTACGGTTAAATTTGTGGAAATGAATTTCGTTTTAATTCTGCGTTTCAAAGTGATTTCACAATCGGACGCGCTGAGATGACGTCCCCCAACGTCAGCGCGTCGGAATGTTTCCTAAGCATATCGAACAATCCACGATGAATATCGTAACACAAAAAACTTCTATTATTGTATTTTCTATTGTTTATATGTAATTAGTATGTCTGTACTAATATATTATATAAATGTTAGCGGTTAGCTGACACTTGGCTTACATAATAATCCAAAATAGTTTTATTAGAAACCAACTTCCATAGCTCTTTCTTCAAAAATCAACGATTTTATAAAACACTTTCATTCCCTTTATTACCTTACAGGTTAAATTTTCAAAAATCCATCCTTATCGCTAGCCTACTGAGTAAAAGGAACCCATATGCAAATTTTGATTTTGCTTGCGCAAAATTGCGTTAGCCGCAGTAGTTTGGTCTGCGCGTTAATATGTCAGTCAGTCAATTATTCTATTATATATCTATATATATATAATAATCTATAATATATAGATTATTCATTTTTTTTATATAGAATAGAAAGGCGGACGAGCATATGGACCACCTGATGGTAAGTGGTCACCAACGCCCTTAGACATTGGCATTGTAAGAAATGTCAACCATCGCTTACATATCCAATGCGCCACCAACCTTGGGAACTAAGATTTTATGTCCCTTGTGCCTGTAATTACACTGGCTCACTCATATCTGATGAGTGGGTGGTACCTACCCAGACGAGCTTGCACAAAGCCCTACCACCAGTGATTCATACGTGTAATAAAAGCTTAATTGTTTCGTTACTAGACTATATCCTATGACTTAAGTCGTAAGGCTTTGGTATAACATTTTTTTTTGTTTTCACTGTAAATGTTTGTCTCAGTATGTAAGTATTTAAACCTTTTTTAATTCTATAAAAAAATATACATTACATTTATACGAAAAAATTATGACCGATGACCAAATAGTAACACATGATATTTAAGAAACCTGTTTTTTTTATAGACTTCAATCGATAAGTCACTAGTGTTTATTTCTATTTCTAAGTATTAAATATACGTTTAAAAAATTGATAATTAATAATATTTATTTTTATAATAATATCAAACTATGATAAAGATTTTTTTTATATTACCATATCTTGACATTATCAATAAACACATTGAAATTAAATCACATTATTTATGATTTAATTGTTAAAATAATTAACTATAAAAAAAATGTAATTAACACTGTCACCATTATTACGATTCAATAATAAAAAACACTATGCGTACGAAAATTTACATAACTAAAACACAACAATACGTACGGGGAATAAATACATTTTTTATTGTTGTTGCACGTCCGATCGCGAAAGCCGACTTGTTTATTGTAACTTATACAAAGCAATTCAGATTGCTTAAGTAACATAATCACCTGTAATATTACCGTTACGAAACTAATCGTTGCCCACGGCGTCGTCCGCTTAGAACAAGATCTGAAGAAATCGTTAATTGATAGGTTATAAATTATTAATTAATAAGTTGAAATTTTCCATTAAAAATAATATTCCAACAACCAAACGCATATGAATTAATTATCAATTTCGTTTTAGACCAATGTTTTTGTGGAAATCAACGAAGCTATTCTAATAGAAACATATTTGACAATGGATTGTTCGATGCTAGGGCTATTCTATAAGAACAAACTCGAAACCACAGAAAACGGTCGTGATACATCAGAATGTGCTAGACATTGACTGTTATAATAATAACATTTCAAAAATACACGCATCAAAATAGTATATCACCAAAAGTCATTTATCAATATTTCAATTGTGAGAAATGAAGTGACTTCTTACACAATATCACTGCTGAACCCAATCACAAAATATTATAACCGACTTACGCCATTTTGTAAAACTATCTTCTAATTGTGAAGCATAGAACCTTCACAATGATTGCAGTCAATGTCACATTCAAGTTTCGAACGTGTTATTACAGAATGGCTCCAAAGAAATAATAGTTAGATCATTGGCAATCCTCGACTAACCTTAAGCCTTACCTAAGCCATGTCCCTGGTGCTTCTAATTACACTGGTCCACATATTCATTCGAGAGAACACATGGTACTGTCGCTTGGTCGATTATCTGGGGTTTTACGTACATACATACAGTAGGCCTTAAATAGAGTTTGTTCTTTTTATTTTAATATTTTATTTTAATTAACTTGCTTCATGCTTTTTAACCATCTATTAACGCCCTAAAACCAACCTCTAAAATCAGAATAACCTACGTAATCTCTTGAGACACGAGAACCGAATTTCCGCTGCTTTCATACAATAGAATAGTAAGATATAGGCCAGTATGTGTATGAGCGGAATTGAAAAGACAGAGTGGGTACCGCTGGTTTTTTAGTGGGTATTCCAGCGCCTTTAGCGCCGGCGAGTCCCAAATACGTTTCATAACGTTTTTAAAGCGAAAAAAAAAGTAGGTGTATGAGACTAATCATTTAAAGGTGGCTTTTTTTGGAATTGTCTAGTTGCTATTGGCCAGAATGGCCTCTACAGCGTCACCGGGCAGTGTGGGCGAGATGAACTCAACCGGATGTTTGGAGCCACACGAGGGGCCGGGAGACCGGACCTCGGCTTAGGACGCCATTGAAATAGGGAGGGAAATTTAAAGGTGGCGTTTTTTCATTGGACATATGAAACCCTAACATTGGCCGCAAACGCTGCATAATATTCACTTCGTATCTATCTCGAACACAATAGTCGTAAATATGAAGTTCTCTTCACAATGTTATAATGAATTCAAATATTGTAATTTTTTTATGAATATTTAAACTAATGAACCTGAGTTCAAAACAACTTTCAAAATCTCGCAATGTTAAGAATATTATAATCTTTAAAAAATAATTGTAAAATTGTTTATTTCAAATAAAATTTGTTTAACAGATGTGTTAAGGATTATTATAACTTAATATTTATTTGGACTCGTACATAATCTCTCATAGTAAGGATTTTGATAGAACTAAAAATATTGCTATCTCTTTCTCATGTAAGGGGTTAAACAGGATAGCAAATCTTGTCACGGTAGCATGCGAAAGCGATCCTATGGCGCTCCTCGTTAAGACGGAAAGGGTACCGATGGTTTTTTAGTGGGTATTCCGATGTTCGAGGCGCAATCGACACCTTGGACACCGGCGAGCACCACATACCCCCCCCCCCACCGCTCCCGTGGTGGAACCGCGTAAAGCGTTTTTCCAGCGTTAAAAAAAAGAAGAATAGCAAATCTAATTCAATTAAATTAAATAAAATTAATTAAGAGATTGTGTGACAGCGGAGTCGGTTCAAATTACATAATCTAATTTATACAAACTATCAAAACAAGATAAATATAGCAGAGCCAAGCCACCATGACATACGGTGCCGAAACGTGGACACTAACTGCGGGACTAGTGCACAAATTCAAAGTCGCTCAGCGTGCTATAAAGCGAGCTATGCTCGGAGTATCTTTGAAGGATAAGATCAGAAATGAGATTATCCGGAAAAGAACCGGAATCACCGACATAGCTTGCAAAATTAGCAGGCTGAAGTGGCAGTGGGCTGGTCACGTTTGTCGTAGGACCGATGGCCGTTGGAGCAGACGAGTCCTAGAGTGGAGACCGCAATCAGCAAGCGCAGCATAGGGCGCCCTCCAGCCAGGTGGACCGATGACCTTAAGAAGGTGGCGGGCACCAACTGGATGCGGAAGGCGGAAGACAGGGATCTTTGGCGCACCTTGGGAGAGGCCTATGTTCAGCAGTGGACAATGATTGGCTGTTGATTGATCAAAACAAGAATGTGTTCAGATATCGTCATGGCTACGCACAAGTCCCGTATCTTTTTATTTTATAAATGTACCCCGTTTGCAGTATCTATATTGTATTAGGATTATTATTAAAAACTTATAAAACCTCATCTGAAATATTCAAAATACAATTTCTAAGAGACAGATAGATGAAACAGCAACGACCAATCAGAAGGGGAAAGCGAAACATCTGACAGGTCGGTAATGTCGGTTCTGTTTTACCGACAGTAAGTCGCCTACAAAAAAATCAATAATTTGAACAATCAAGTCTGTTTTGTGTTTTTAGAAGAATTTTCGTTTTAAATTAAGAAAAATGATGCAGGAATACGACGACGATTTCTTCTTCGAAGAGGACAAAATGTATGTCAAAGTTTAAAATTACTTTAAAATGTTATCGCAAAACCTTATCAGTGTTTCCCGTATGTTACAATTGTTTAGTTTTAGTTGTGTATTTTGTGGTGCAGGAGCGTTTGTCATCGGACACAATATTTAAAGGAACCAAAATACTACACCAACGATATGTTTGAGGACAGAATGTAATTATTTTCAACATTTTTTTTTAATTTGTTATTTTGTAAACGTAATTCGTAAAGTCGACTGAATTTTGTAGTGATTAAAGTCGTAATTGATGACTAGATTATAAAAATAATTAAATAAAATTAAAATTTAACTAGTTTTATGTAGACAATTTAAAATTACATGATAAATAATTTATTTATTTCAAATTGAATTGCGTTAATTATATTAAATATTCTTAAGTCTAGTTTTAAAGTAGAACCTATTTGCAACCTAGCCGTAATTATAGGTAGGTGTATCGTAACATATTTAATTAATAATCTTATAAAACGAAATATCAATCGGTTTAATTATTTTAAAAACAAACAAAGAACTAACTTTCTAAATCTATAAACATCTTTTACCGCTTAATTTAATTTTAATTTTATTTCTGTTTAGTAAATCCAAACATGGAAATTTAAAAACGTCTCTTTCGTTATCTGTTGACAGGTAAGTTTAAAAATAATAAATATTGAATTTTATACTACGTAACTTTTTTTTTTAAACTTTGTTCTTGTTAATTTATGTACAGTGTATTATTAACAATGGAAGATACTAAAACAACAGGATGCGATGGAAAATCAGAAGAGTAAGTAATGTTTTTATTTATTTTAAATAAATAGGAAAACCTTTTTGCGTCGGAAACTTTTCACCCAAATGTTACATATACAGTCTTTTCCAATCGAAGGAGTAGATATAAACAAACCTTAGATATTCCATTTGCTAATAGCTCTACCATATTATGTATTACAAACAGTTTTTGTTTAATATATTTTTCTTTATATATAATACAGCTCTATTTAACTTAACTACTTACATCGACTTTAGTTTCACTTACAAAGTTCCGATAGCAATTCGCCGACACTCAAAACGTTATTTTTCTAATCCAAAATGAACCTCACAGATCATTTTAAATCTCGCTTGATATGGCTTCAATTAATGTTTTTTTGTCTTTACTGCTAATAATTGTGGTTGGAATAGGCTATAGACACGTTGCACTAAAACTTTACCTTGAAATGTATACTGGATGATTTTAACACTCAATAAATTGTTAAATATTATTGTCAAAAATTAAAAAAAAGTTATTAAAGCACAGTAACACACAGTTAATATATTATGTCAAAATGCTGAATAAAAGTTTAAGGTATAATATAGAAGTTTTGAATATAATTTTGATTCAATAAAAGTTAATACTGTAGACGGTTCCCAGGCTTTTTCGAATAGCACCACTAAATTTATTGAAATATATAACATAATTCATATTCAATAAGGGCCGATTCATTGCCAGTTAACTTTTTTATGTCTTAGCTTACAGTTAAATTTATAGAATTGGTTTGCCTCAGTTTTCAGATTGAAAATCGGCTAAATTACTCCATAAGATAAAAAATTAAACTGTAAAATGTTTCGCGAACGTCACGCTAAATCTAGTTGACCGATTATGATGGAACTTTTCCTGCTTATAAGTTTATAATTCGACTTAAACTCGATACATATATATGAGCAACATAATAAACTAAAACCTTCGCGGACGAGACAGAAAACATATAATTGAATAATATTTATTTTGACGAGCCGGTTGGCGTGGTTGGTAGATACTTGCCTTTCACGCTGAAGGTTGTGGGTTCGATTCCCACCCAGGACAGATATTTTTGTGCATGAACATGTCTGTTGCTCCTGAGTCTGGATGTAATTATCTATATAAGTATGTATTTACAAAAGAAAAGTAGTATATGTAGTATATCAGTTGTCTGGTTTCCATAGTACAAGCTTAGTACAAGCTTAATTTGGGATCAGATGGCCGTGTGGGAAAAATGTCCCAGGATATTATTATTATATATGTTGATACGATAAGGTATTTAGTTTCATAATTAATATTAACCAATAACCGTAAATTCTTATATATTTTTAGACAAATACAAGATCAGGATAACCCGGATTGCATTTTCAACGATATGCGTCAAGAGAGATTTATGATTCAGCACCAGAACCTTATGTAAGTTCTAGAAGAATCCGCGTGTGATATCGAGCTAAGAGCTACCTAAACTAATCACTTGTAATTTATATAAAGCTACTTTTATTAATAAGTATTTTTTTTCAGAGTAAATGACGTTACTTATTGACACATTTTTTTTTTAATTATAATGATTGTCTGTTTAAATGATGACTCTTTCTTTCATTAATGATGATAGAAAAGAGATAAATCAGTATGTAAATTCAACTTTTAGGTGGGGAATTGGAGGGGTAACTTCGGGCAGTTAGTAATATCGTATATAATACGTAAACTCAAATGTAATTTAAATTCGATACGTCAAATGTTTATTTTAAATCAATCAATTTTCAAAACGATAACTTTCCATTCTATAAATAATGGAATTATTATATTAGATTGTCTGATCTTATAAATCTCATGCAAAAAAGGTTAAGACTTTGAAGTGATTAATCGACAGGTCGATTTCATGAAGAGCCTTGGAAGAAATAAACCTACAATTGAAAAAAAAATTAATTGTGGGTTCGTTCAGATAATCCTGATGGATTTTTATTTAGCAGTTGAACGACTGAAATCGACTGGATTATTCGCAGTATTAGGCGACTTTAAAATGTTATTTATCCATAAATAAAATTCAATGGTAGTTACTAGCAGCTTGGATTTACATTGCTTGTGAAATAATATATTTTATCGTATAAATAAACATTAAATAAGCTTTTCGTTTTTTATTCTAATCACCCGCTCCCTCTAAATACAATAAGTCACAGGCCAGATGTCCGATTTCTATTACGTATATTTTGGCTATTACATTATCTAATGCTAGCGCCACACATAGTTTACTAAACTAGTTATAATATCTCTAGTAATGTAATATATATTGCTATTATTCCGTAGATTTTGTTAGATGTTCTGAATTATAATATAAGCAACACGTGTATTTATTGACGTATTTAAATCTATAGTATTATTTGTAAAAGCATTATCGAAATTAAATATTACAAATCATATATTATGTATTATTAAATTAAAATAAATAAGTATTTTATATGTACCGGTAAAGGTTTGTAAAGGAAGTAATGTTATTGTTTTTTTTTTAATATCAATGTATATAATACTTTAGTTTGCCTGTTCGTAATATTTCAGGGGAATGACGGTGACGTCAGGAAGTGTGGTTCTAAATAAAGACGAGAAAAACCTCATCGGTATCAGTATAGGTGGTGGAGCACCTTTATGCCCTTGCTTATATATTGTACAGGTAAATATTTGTGCATCGAATTTGAAGTAAACATTTCCATAATATATAGCAAGGTCCTCGTGGCCGATTTCGGTCTCGATATCTATTTACAACGGAGAATAATTAATTACCAAGAAGATATAATAACGCTAGTGTGTGCACAGGACACACGTGCGCTGTCTTTTCTCGCACTCTCATAATCCGATGGGATAGTAAACACATACAACACATATATAGACGGAAAAAGCGTCAAATTTAATTAAGTCATTTCTCTTTATGCGCTGCGGAAATGTATATAGCAAATTTGTACAAGTTGAAAAAGATCTCTCTTTCGTTACAACCCATCTTAGGTGCATTCTGACGTCGACGGCGTCCTAGGCCGAGGTCATGCCTCACAGGAGGAGCCCTTAGAGCGCGCATATTT
This sequence comes from Nymphalis io, assembly GCF_905147045.1. Taxonomy (NCBI): domain Eukaryota; kingdom Metazoa; phylum Arthropoda; class Insecta; order Lepidoptera; family Nymphalidae; genus Nymphalis; species Nymphalis io. Next base: position 8,387,348 of record NC_065910.1, on the reverse strand, counting down.
AGAACCATATTGTTATATATATAACTGTGACGTCGATGACGTCGAAGCCATTTGGGCCAGAAGCAATCGTTTCCAAAAAAAAATGTTGAAAGTAACAATTTACAATTTATAAATCCAGATCAATAATATATTTAAGTTTTTCAGATATTTGATAACACACCCGCAGCTAAAGATGGTATACTACAGAGTGGTGATGAACTTGTTGGCGTTAACGGTCAGAGCGTCAAGGGGAAGACTAAAGTCGAAGTCGCCAAAATGATACAATCTGCCAAGGTACAAGTTACACATAAATAATAAAAACAATTATATGTATATAACAAATACATACATATTATACGAACGCACTGCAAACGTCATTCCGGCTAAGGCAATGTACGTAGTTTGAGAAGTAAGCGCACATTACAGACATACATAGCAATCTTAGATTCTTATAGTAGCAGCGCTCCTCTTGTTTGTGTGTGTGTGTCTGTATGTGTTAATCTCTTCTCTTTTAAAGAATGAAAGATACATGAAAAAAGGCTGTAATTTATAGAACGAAACGAAAACGAACGTAACCAGGCAATGGAGCACGAGATGGTATACTGAAAATAGACATTGGCGATATTAAAAAAAAAATAAGATATTTTATAACTTGTGCCTGTAATTACACTGACTCACTTACTCTTCAAACAGGAGCAATATATAGTACTGCTGTATGGTGGTAGAATATGTTATGATAATTAGCTAAGAATTTGATATGAACCTTATCATTCCTCAGGAAACTGTTACCATAAACTATAACAAACTCCACGCAGATCCAAAACAAGGCAAATCTCTGGATATTATAATGAAGAAGATGAAGCATAGACTTGTGGAGAATATGTCGACAGGCACAGCAGATGCATTAGGTCTATCTAGGGCTATACTCTGTAACGACACGCTGGTAGCGAAGCTGAATGAAATGAGAGATACGGAGACAACGTATAAGAGATTGGTAGAACATGCCAAAAGGTAATATGAGAATTTCATAAGGAGATTTGGAGAATAGTACTTGGAGAATACATATTGAGGCCACGGCGGCCAATCTCAAGAGAGATTAGCCAACTACGCAGGACATATTATAGTGTACAAGTGCCTGCGCAGACACAGGTGCAGTCTCTATTCCCTAACTCTCATAATCCGATGGGACGGCAATCCGTCACCACCGGAAAGAGTTCAGGTGCAGGACCAACGGCTTAACGTTCTTCCCGAGACACGGGAGTGAACACACTTCCAACTCTCTGACTATATAGAGGTTTCAGTTTATTTTTTTATTAAAAATTGGCTAACGTTCAAATTCACAAATATTTCAAAAAATATTGTCATCATAATCTTTTCACAGATTGGCAAATATTTTATTGCATTTATTTATTTCCTTAAAAATTGAAAAAGGATAAAATATTCAAATAAATATTTCAGAATGCTCAAATCATATTTTGATGTTCTGCAAACTTACAAATCATTGGGGGATATTTTTGCGACTATCGGTGTCAGGGAACCTCAAGCCAGAGCCTCAGAAGCTTTTACCAAATTTGGATCCTACCACAGATTACTCGAGAGAGACGGAATCAAAATGTTGAAGACCTTGAAGCCAGTGAGACACTTTTATTATTCATTAGGGCTTAATTTGGTTTAAAAATACTTCTACCATAAAAAGTACAAATCTTTACTCACATTTTTTTTTAAACAGCTAATTCGAATCGTAATTCATATTTTTTAGAAATTAAAACGATTTTGCCAATTTTTTATATTTGTAGATCCTAGCAGATATGGGTACATACTTGCACAAAGCTATTCCTGATACAAAGCTAACGATACGCAAATACGCAGACACGAAATTCGAATATCTATCATATTGCTTGAAAGTCAAAGAAATGGACGACGAGGAATATGGATACAACGCTATACAGGAACCATTGTATAGGGTCGAAACCGGTAATTACGAATATAGGTAATGTCCCATTCAATCACTTACTTCGTTAATTTATTTGTTCATTTGTTTATTCATTATTTTCATTCAAGATTGATCCTCCGTTGCCGTCAAGAAGCTAGGAACAGGTTCGCAAGATTAAGATCAGATGTTCTGGTTAAATTAGAACTTCTAGACAACAAGAAGACTCAAGACGTAGCTTATCAGCTGAGAAGATTCATTCAAGGATTAGCAGTTTATCTAAAGTGAGTCACCTTAATCAGTGCCGTATTTTTTAAAGAAAATGAAGCAGTCGCTTTAGGTGACAAGTGGCAAGAGGCGCAAAGATGCTACTGAAAATTTTAATAAAACTGTAGACATTTTAGGAGGTACAAGTTTTTCCTAGTAAGTGGTAGTCATGCATACAGTGGTCGAGGCTTCAATAATGTCTCCAATAATGGGGAACAAAAGGACGCCGATCTCACTCTACCCTAATAAAGGCAGTGACCTAAATTGCACAACAAATACACTTTTTATACACCCTATTGAAATTGGCATTGTAGTATAACTATTTGTTGTACCATGTATGGCTTACCACAAAATGTAAAGGTAGCTTTCACGGCACGTCTTTCCGTGGATTATTCTCAAGACCGTGACAGCCATGCAACGCACCGACGCTCTTGGTATTGGTGCGTGTCAGTCTGTGTGGGTCTTGAAATTCGAAACCATTTTATCATTTCAAAATGCAAACTTGAAGATAATGTATCGCTGCCCAACCGCTCCTTTGAAATTACCGACCCACAGCCGAACCGACGTACCGCGGACTTATCTGCAATTCCACAGACTGTACTCTTCACCGTGCTTCGGCGCGGGCAACACACACCGTGAAAGGAACCTTGAGATGTTATATCCCATGTTAGGATTCAGCAGTAATCATCTTGACTTATAAAAACATTTTTAAGTCAAGAATTTGGCCCACACCCGACGTGTTGGATTATTTTTCATATTGCTTCGTTCTATTGCTTAGAAAAAGAACGTTACACGCTGTTACTAACTCTTATTGCTGTATTTTGTTTGAGATTTATATATATAATGCTGACGAAAAAAAACATAGACACGTGGCAATTAATATTATTTTCATAAATGGTTCTCGTACATAACAAAGTTTGTCATCTAATTTACTTACAATTCCTAGCAGTTTCTATGAATAGAATAAAAAACGATCATTTCTATTTTATTACAGTGAAACGGTTGAACATTTGAAGGAGAATTCTTCTTTATTCCCTGTCGAAGTTGATCTATCACAGAACGCCTTCCAGTACAAATCTACAGCACAGATTATACAAGTATGTATAAAAATAAATATGTGTAACAAAAATGGTCAAGTCTTTTAAGATCATTCAATCAAGCCACCTGGTGACGAAACTTGTAACTAGATTGAGATATAAGTTTAAATAAAAAATCAAACGATACACAACCAAACAAGACATCCAAACCGATTGTGATAAACCCGGGTAAATCCGAATAAACCCGTGTCACCCATGTCACGTGTCTTTGTATTACATAGACAATAATGGCTTTGATCTTAAATTCTTTCATAAAAATCACTTACTATAAATATAACTCGCTTATTTATACGTTATAGACATATTCTACGGCCAAACAGCAATACTTTGTATTGGTATGTTCCGGTTTTAAGGTTGAGTGTGCTAGTGTAAGTAAAGGCACAGGGGACATGACATCGTAGTTGGTGACTACTTAAGGGGTGCTTAATATTTCTAAAAATACAAATGTCTATGGATAGTGGTGACCACATACGATCAAACCTATTTGCCAGTCTGCCTACCTTTTTGAAACAAAAAGAAGTTATAATATAATATGATAATTTAAATCCTCTTCATGTGTATTTAAATTATCATCTCAGTATCCATAAGACGAATTCTACTCCAGTGGTTTTAAAATAATTATTTGGTGTGACTCTACTAATGTTCTTTTTGGCGACAAGCTTCCCTGCAGTTATATTTATTTTGATATTATGATTACGTTGTAACGCAATCATTAAAATATGGATATACAAATAAGTGTATTAGCTTGTTTTTTGTAAATATAAATAATATTATAAAAATATGTTACTTGATAATAATTCCCCTTAAAGCGAAAAAAATCTCATAATATGCGTTGGAAAGCTAATATAATGGATAAAATGCGATTGCACTTAGCTGAAATGGCAATATTAAAATGAATGTTTGAAGTGTGTATATGTAGAAAAAAAAATGTAAAAAAAAAACAAACTTTAACTAAATGGATTATAAAGGTATATATATATACATCTTTTGCCCCAATAAAAATATCCCTTAGCTTTGTTAATAACTAAAATAAGACAAGAGAAATTTTAATTGTATCAAGTAAAATTATAAATGCAACATTGATGGCTTAGCTGAGATTTTGTATCGATTTTTGCACAATTTCCCATTGAAGCTTTATCTTTTTACTATAGGACAGTCAAGATGACGACGAAGAAATTGAGTTCGGTAAGGAAATACAAGAATATCACGATGTATCTGACGACGAATCGAAAGATAATAAAGCGGCGAACCGTCGTCAGGATCAAGACAAAGATACAACCGACTCATCTGATCAATTGCTTCCCGATTTGACAGCTAGCCTTGACGTTGACAGCAACGTCAAAACTGACAGTGACAACTTAAAGTTATTAACAGAGTTAGGGTTGGCGGACACTAAGACGGATGATTTTGGCGATTTCCAAAACGGTCTCGACGATTTTCTTAAAAATAAAACCGAAACGGAAGACGTTTTTGATAAGTTGTTAAATGACTTAAACATTGGTCAATAAATATTGAATTGGTAAATAAAGTGACGTTTATTAATAAAAATATTAACGTCATTTATTTTTTTGGTAAAATTCAATCAAAGCTACTGAAATATTCTTGATGAAACCCTTATTTATCTTTTAGTGTAAGCTAAATTTATTCAACAAATAAAAATCTATTCGGATGTTTTTGTTGTTGGTTTTTCTTTTATATAATTTCTCACATTTTAAAATACTTTTGAACATGTTATTTTAATAATAAATAACATATTTGGTGTTATAATGTCTAGTCCTGTAATTAATATAAATATTTATAATAAATGTATACACAGTTTTATAAAAGGCTTTTATTTACACACACAATAAAAATATAACATTTATTTTGTACTAATTAATTATATTCCGAATACTTAACGACATTTGGATTCACAAAAATACTAAAGATCACAAATAGGCGTGCATTTCTCCAACCTATTCACGTCAAAATAACCATAGATTGAAATATCAGTTCATAATTATTAATTTATAAAAGGCAAGCCTTTTTACATAATTTCACGTTTATTTCGTAATTTAGAAATAATACGTGCAATGCTAAGAATCCTTTTCTTGAAGCAAGAATAGTAGGCTAACAATAATTTTAAATTATTAAGTCTTATTTAATTTGATTGTAAAAAACATCCGCCGTAAACATGTCACCAAACAAATTGTAAGAATATTACTTAAAAATTAAGATCACCACAAAATTAAACCAATTACTGTTAGTGTTCATGTTTTACAAATAAGTTGCCGATAAAAAATTTATCCTGAGATATTTAATCACTAAAAAGAGCCATTTACACATTTTAAATGTGCTCAAAATGCTCAAAATGATGATAATGCACCGGAGCGGGCTTGTGATGCGGTTCGAAATAATGTTTTAGTCTCTCTATTTGGTGAGGATCCACGACCAATGGGGTTTTCTTCGAATAATGTTCGTGAACGTAATGTTTATGGGCGTATGGTAATAGATGTGTGACGTCCAACTGGTGGAGCTTCTTCAAGTCAATCTCTTGTTTCAACTTGTGCAGTTTAGTGACAGCCTTCTCTTTCAATGTTTTTAAGCCAGCGTGTACTTTTTCCGTTATTTTGTCGAGTGTCAGCGTCGCTGTCGCCAACTGTACGGCGATGAGGAGTGTGATCTGGAAAACGTTGGAAATTGCCATTTGAAACATGATTTGTTATCACCGGTTTTTATCTGACGTCACAACTAACGGAATAATGCCTTCATAAGTTAAGCCAGGTTATTAATTCGTTTACTTTTTTGTATAGTATAAAACATTAACAGACTCACATTTATTAAATTAAGCGAATCGATCAGAACCCATCTGTTATTTAGGGCCTAAAAAAAGATTATAATGTTTGTGGTGATTTTTGGCACCGTCCATACAAAAAATTATAATATATTTATTTCTCACTCTGTTATGCATTTTCTGTTAGCTTTTAAGTCGTCTTCATAGTTTTATTTACTAATTTTTACAAACCTCCACCTATAACTTAAATCCAGTCCAAATCTAACCGACTGAGTTTAAATTTTTCCCACAATTATTTCTGCCCGCACAGTTGTTATAGCGTAGGTAGCAAATATAATAATTTGTTTAAAACTTCCGGCAAATAAACACTAGGCTTAAAGTATTTTTGATATTAATTTACTTAAGGATTCAAAACCGAAGTACTAAAATAAATAACACAATATTTCACCGAAGTCATTTCCAATCAATTTGAACATATATAATAATATCTCATTGTCACATATCTATGTATATATAAAAACAAAATATAGTTATAACATCATTTTAAAACAACGCATACGTATTTACCGAATTTGTTTTTTTTTTTACTAATTTCATTTAAATACAAACAAATTATTATACTTTGGTACTTAATAATTTCCCAAAACATAAACGGGCACAATTTTCCAATGAATTGCTTATTTATTATTATCCTGTTAAATAATGAATGTACTTACAAAAACATAAGCCTTCATTGTGTGTGATACTCAATACGATAAAATGTTGACTGGGCCGTCGAAATCATAGGCGTCTAATATAAAGTAGGGTTACTTTATGTTAATAATTACCTTGAGGTGTTATTCTGAAGAGATCCTTTTTACATCTACATTAGAAATATCTTTATATTCAATTTAATCCTGAAACGTTCTTATAAGTGTTTATAAAAGCCCTAATAGAGAATATTTTTATTTCGTGTTGCAAGTTAACATAATAAATTAAGAAGTAGTTATGTAAAATTAATTTTGATACGAGAAATTCGTAATGAATATGTAAATTCATCTTGTTCAACAAATTATATTTGGTACACAAAGTCCTTCGAGGCGGTATTTCCTTTGAAAAATAAAAATCTTATTTACATGAAAATAATTTTAATTAAGTTTGCGTAGTACAATCAAGGATCAAAAGTAAAATCCTGACAGCAAGTTCAAAATCACGTAAACATTAAAAATATACGCGCTCGGATGTAAACTGTTACACTGCAACTAATAAATCTCATTTAATTCTAAAAAAGGTTATCAAAGGTTTTTTTGTTAAGAAACGACTTAATTTTGATCTATTTTCGGTGCGTATTTTGACAAATACTAATGTACGTTCCAAACGAACACTGCCTGAATACATATAAACTTTTTATATATATGTAGTTGAAAAAGTATGTAAGCCTAGGTACAGCTGCAAAAACGTAAAACATAAATCCACGATTTCGTAAGATGTGAATCAAACGCATATTTGAAATTAATTTTAAAATTATTGTATAGGATTACATCTGCCGGGTTTCGTTAGTTAAGATTAAAACTTATAAAAGGGAACATGAAAAGACGTAGACGTAAAAAAACTATACATCGTGTCTCGATAGCGATCGTTCAGAATAAGCCTGCAAGGGAAAGTCGACGTTATATCGAAATTCAACTCGCGAGGTTAGAGCTCTTCCGCGCATCCCAATCATTATAAACATGAAAATCAATTTCGTACTTGTATACCTTTGACAGGGATCCTACACTAAACATACAAACATACAGACAAAAATATCCCTTGGCTTAATTTATATAACGGTCATTATCCTTTGTAGATAAATCGATTTCGTTTGCGGATGAGGTACTTACATCAATTTGCGTAATTATATAATAATTAGATATACAATAATATAACACGCGGATACGTTTGTGTTGAAATCGATTTGGAGTAGATAGCGTTCGCTAAATTAATAATAATCAAGAGTAAGTTGTCGGTGTAATTGTTATTAACTTGATTAATTAATACGTTATTATTAATGTAGCATAATTTACATTTATATTAAGTTGGTCAAAAAAATACATATCAATTTAAAATCTTTGGTTGGAATATCATAATGATTTTCGTTGAAAAGATAAATTTATATACATTTTTTAATTGTAATTATTTTTTTTAAATACATTTGTTCATTTAATTAAATACCCATACTTATGATATCCTGACTGATTTTGGTGATGACAGTCTTTCTTAAGGAAGATTTTACAATTACGATTTTAGCTTTGTGCAAGTTCGTCTGGGAAGGTACCACCCACTCATCATATGTTCTACCGCAAAACAGCAGTACTTGGTATTGTTGTGTTCCGGTTTGAAGGGTGAGTGAGCCAGTCACAGGCACAAGGGACATAACATCTTAGTTCCCAAGGTTAGTGGCGCATTGGTGATGTAAGCGATAGTTAACATTTCTTCCAACGCCATTGTCTATGCGCGTTAGTGACCACTTACCATAAGGTGGCCCATATGCTCGTCCGCCTTCCTATTCTATAAAAAAAAAGATTCGCCAACTGTGTAGGTCGCAGAACACATAATAATACACTCTCTATTCCTTCACTCTCATAGGCCGATGGGACTGTAAATCCGTTCTCCTAATACTGCTACATGAATAAATAAATTTGATTAGCTTATTTAGTTTTGATTTGACACATGATTGTTTTTACCTACAAGCGATGCGTTATAAATATAAAATATAATTATCGAAAAAAAAAACTCGCCATATTTCTTTTGCCGGTTTTTCTTTAGACTTCTTGAAATGGCGGCAAATCTCAGGAGATATTAGCCAACTGTGCAGTGTCCTGCATGTATTATAGTGCACAAGTGGTGCGCAATCACAGGTGCACTTTCATTGCGTTTACTCTTATAACCCGGTGGAACGGCAATCAGACACAACCAGAAAGGGTCCAGGTGCAGGACCATCGGCATTACGTGCTTTCCGAACCACGGAAATGTACACACTTCGAACTTCCAGACTCCTGACTGCTGATAATCTTCGACAGAAAAACTTTTTATTGGCTCGACTTGGGGTTCGAACCCAGAACTGCGGGATATGCGGCCTCATATCTAGCCATTAGATCGACGAGACAGTCAAGACAGTACTACTATAACTTATATAGTTTATATAAAGATTTTCAATTTCTTTTATCTTATTTGACCTTAGATATTAAATAGGTATTTATAAATAAAAACAAAGCTGTTCACAGTCAAAAAGTTTTTTAAAAGTAAAAAACAGATAAATTACAACATACTAAAAACTTATAAGGCTCTGAACAGCTGTAAAGTTTATTTAAATAAAATATATTAGTGAAAAATATGCACAAATGAATATAATTCGTAAAATTGTAACACATTATTATTACCCACTAAAGCGTAACTCCTCCACTAAGCATAAATATTAATGTTGTGAATACTAAAGCACTTAAGCGGTGTGTACATTGTTGTGAGTAGCATTTGTTTCTAAGGTGGGCTAGGGGGGTTACGTCACTCAGTATCGAGTTGTTCATTCTTTTTCAATTACATACTAACTGATTTTTTTGCAAGCCACCCCTAAATCATTTAAACGGGACTAAAGAATTTGTTAAACCTTATATTTCAAACGCCAGAATATTAGGTAATTATTTTGGTCTATCAAATAAGTTTAGGCTGTATACAGTTGTTAATTTTGGAACAAAAAATTAATTGCAAATAGAATATTAATATTTGGAAGGGATTAGACAGGGACACGAAAGGGAGTTAGTGGCGCCATTTTCATTTGTAGCCCATATAAAAATAACCAATGGAACTACAAATATTTTAATTATAATTCGGTTAATTCGGTACACTAATACAAAACCTTAAGAATTTTTTTAAAAATACCTTCAAATAAGTCACGCTTCAATGGAAAAATGTACAAAAATGCCTTAACAAACTTCCCTGATCATATAGCAGGCAGGCAGTTGAACAGTAAACATGAGTTGGATGTAACTCACGGGACAGGGAAATTGTCAAAACTATAATATATTCTGCTTTCATATTACATAATTGAATTGTTAAAAAAGTTTAGACACGATTTGTCTTTGACATATTACAATCATTGGTTAGATCTGGTTAAGGCTAAGCCGGAAAATGACAACTTATCCGGTTTATATATTTATTTCTTGATGTTAATGCAATCAAGGGTTCATCCATAAGTATTGTCAATCGAATATAATAGTACTTTTCAAGACCACTTGACATGAAACGTGAAAAATACGCGTATCTAGGAGGGGGGGCTGGGTACGCGTATTTTCACGTTTTAATGGACTTCCCCTTAGTATGTTACGAATAGCCTATTCCAATCAAAGTAGAAATAAACAAATCTCAAATTGCATATCCATTCATCCATTTTTTATGTATCTTTTACGATTATATATCTTTATTTATAATACATCACTATTCCACTTAACTAATTATATCAAATTTAATTTTACTTTCAAGATTCCGATAACAACAACGCCATTTTTTCACGAATCCATAATGAATACTGTACATTATTCAAGATCTCGTCCAATGTTTGTTTATCACAACTCCTTGTGATTGGAAAAGGCTTATGAATTGAATGGTTACTAAATAAGACAAAAAATATTTATGCAAAATATAGAAATTTAATTTGAAATAAATAAAATGACTTAACAATAATCCGCGACTTACTATATAGTATTTTTTTCTCATTCAACGTGTATTTACTTTTTTATTAATTTATATAATTTATGATTATAACGTTCACTCGATAACGATAATAACGCATATAAGTAATGCAAATATTAGTCTAGCGTCGATTCTAAGGATGTTGTATAAAGTCTAAATACAATAATGTTACAATACTACAATAAAATACGGATCTTATACAATTATACAGGTATTATCCTTCGGCATTGCTTATGAAATTTCAATTTAAGTAATTTCATGGACCGATTATAATACACCTAACAATATTTATACTAAATGGTCAATGATTTTAAAAAACTTTAAAAACTCGCCTACTAAATATAAGTCGGTTATTGCATTTTTTTTTATATGTATAGGAATTTACTTTTTTCTTTTTTAAAGATTTTCAAAACCTTGACTATGATTAAGGCATATTACGATAAAAGCATAATATATATGTATACCAAACAGCCGATTCCTAGTTGCTATGAATACATGTAATGAATATTAAAAGAAAAAAAAAATACAAGAAATTATTTTATCTGCATCAATAATATACATATATATTTTTAAAGTAATTACGCCATTTAGGAGTTCAATTTGTATCACTAAGAAAAAGATAAAGGCGTAAAATAAAATAAAAAATAGTTGAACGCAAAGCGATAAAATGCTTTTTTTATAAATGGCAGATCTTTATTCAGAATCATATTATAGTTGCGTTCAATTTTCTTGTAAAATTATTTCAAAAATCGCTTAACATTCCGATCAAATTATAATTACATTAAAAAAAAACAATAATATTGTAATTGTACAGATAATATATTTCTATTGAACGCAGATTATATCACGGATGACAGCTTAAAAAATACATAAAGTCGAAACCTATGTGGCCCAGGATTTGAGAAGTGCAAAATCTTTGTCATCCTCTGAAAAAAAAATGTATTAATATAATAATGTATTACAAAGAACAATTAATACAATAAAAACAACACAAGGCCAAGAAAAAATATTTAAAAGATTTAAATTAGAAATTTATATACTTTTTTCAAAATGTCGACGTAAGCCATTTTATATCATACTAATATTATAGAGTTTGTCACGTTTTGTTGTTAAATTTTGTCTTTTCTTTTCAGTTTCACGCAATAACTACTAATCAGATTGATATGGTATTTTCACATTATTTTTAACATTTTTTATATTTTCGAAAACATTAATTAATATGCCGATTTATTTGTCAGTTAAAACTATAAAAGCTACGCAAAACTATATATGAAAGATTTGTAGACTTACAAAAAGTCTACAGAAAAGTGACACCGAATGTCTTCATTCATACATGGATCTTTATATTATTTAATTATCAAAATATAATAATTAGTATGAATATATATAACATATTAATTCTGATCATTAAGAAAGTTGTCACATAAATGTGATCTTTCATGACATGAAAGAACATTTTTTTTTTAATTATAAACATTATTGTAACTCGACGTTGAAGAATGTAAAATTTTTCGTTTTTAGTTATTTGAGTATGTTATACATGCATGTCCGAAACTCTGATGCTAATTATTTTTATCTTGCCATGTCTAATTAATAAAATATGATTCTTTAATGATTTGACTAACCAATGCACTACTTCGAAGGATGTTATTTTAAAAAAAAAACAGTAAAATAAATAAACCAAATGTGTGTGTGTAAACACAAGTGTCCAATGGAACGACAAATCTGAGACAAAAGAAAGGAATTACAGCGCAGGATCTTTTAACGACACAAACACTACCAACTTCCAGACTGCACGCTGCTAGCATCTCACCTCTGGATAAATGAGGCAGTAAAAAAAAACATACAGGGTTGAACCAAAATGAATGAGATAAGGGATGATGATTATAATGTTAGTCTGTCTAAAAATTATCACAACCCTATTAATATATGTATACATAATATTACATTGCAGTATAAAGTTATTAAAGGTAATAAATATTCTCACCGTCAGACTTGCTTGGTTTAGATTTCGCAGGCACGGGTTCAGTAGATGGTACCTCTGGAAGGCTGTCTGAAGGTACGTTGATACCAATCATCTCCTTGTCAAGTTCCTCCTGTAAAAACATTTTATCGTTCACCATTCTAACACCTAGTACGAATAAAATACTTTTACCTTGTTTAAAATTCACGTTTTTATCAAGTTATAAAATAAATATATAAAAACAGAGCAGTTTACCGAGAATAATTGCAAGAATCAAGGTGAAGAAGACTATGGATTCAAATCCAGATAAGTACTCCTGATATAATAGTGAAATAAATTCTAAAACTTCTTAAATAAGGCCTTTGTGTAACACTTGGACATTAATGAGATTGTTAAGTCACAACTTTGACAGTTTTGACATTTACTATAAATTGTTGTTTTATCGTTATTGTGTAACTTCCACCCGCGTGTGAAGGGGGGGTAGGTGTTAGGTAGCCTGTGTTAAATCAGATTATAAGCTATGTCTATTACAATTTTTATACAAAACCATCCAGCTGTTTTTGCTCTATTAAGTAACAAACATCGAAACATACAAACTTTCAATATTAGTAGGATATCTTACCTGTTCTAATTCTTCCAGTTCACGTTCAAGTTCATCCTCATCAATGTCATTAGAGAAGGCGACATTGTTGCTAATAGCGTCCGTTATCTCCCGAGATATATCATGCTGTTCAGCTATATCGTCCATTATATCGTGAACTTTGTCTACATCTCTGTAACACAATTTTTAAAAAGAATTAATAACAATGATTACTAAGTTATATAAATTTATCAACCATGCTAAATTTATGGAATAATTTAATTGTATCAAGTAACTTAGTAATTGAATGAATAATTGAAGCTTAATTATAAAAAAATTCAAAGCGCTTATTGTTCTTTTTAAATAATGTTTACTGTTAGTCTTCCACTACTTCTCTCAAATAAAGAGATTGATAGATTCTTTTTTATTAACAGCAGGTACAAAATGCTTAACAAAACAATCTTACTATAGAACTCCACTCAACTACAAATATATGTATTTCAATTTCAAGTAATTCATATACTGCCCAACACTGGAATTAGTAAGTCAATAGAAATTAGTATGTATAATACTAACATATCCTTGTGTGCCAGTTTCATGGCATTGGCTGCTTCTTTCATTGTGTTGAGAACTTGGGCATTGGTATTTGCACCTTCAAGTGCCTCCCTCTGTGCTTCAATTTGGGTAAGTGTACCATCAATCTGTGTTAATTGCTTCTCATACCGCTTCTTACGTTTTAATGCAGCAATTGCCGCTGGAGAAAGAAGAATTCAATCATTATAAAGCCAATTAAATCGTCTATATTTCTTATTATTCAGTATTAATGTCCTCCTAATGACATTTCTGTACAAACAGAAAAAGCAATTTACAAAAAAAAAATATTGTACATAAATTATTTATACTTTTGTTTTGTATATAAGTGACTCATTATTGATACTGTCACTCTTTGTATACAGTCATCAAAAACATTAGAAGTTTATGATGAAGAAAAATTAAGTAAAGTATCACTCTAATGTACTCTTAACTATATTTGGTTTAAAATTATCTGAATTAAGAATTAGATTTAATCTAAGAACGCGTTAGTAACAAGGTCAAGACGTCAACAATGGATGTAGCGATATGTAAGACATACACTTACACAACAAAATATAACTTTAGTTTCAATGCACGTATTCACTCACCTCTTTTGTTCTTAGTACCATTTTTCCTAGCTGTTTGTATTTCTACCTCAATCTTTCTCTCTAAAAATTCTTGCTTTTTGATCAGCAACTCTTCAGTTTCACGTAACTTTTGTATAGCTTCATGAGTCGTTGGACCCTTCTCTTCTTTTTTCCCTCCAAATAATTTGCCGAGAAAACTCATTTTTCTTTAATTGCATACAATTATCAACCTGTACTCTTATTTAATATTGCGAATAACACTTATTATGCGTAGAAAAACAAAATTGCATATTATTCCTATTCGCTTCTTTTAGAAGTATGCGTCATCCATAATTGTCAATTGTCATGTTTTGCACCTAATCATTTGTTAGAATGAATCAGATAAAAGAAAATACTCCTATTGCGCATACTTTTGTTATAACTTACAGAACATTTATAATATTTTTATTAAGTAACATTACTTTAAAATTAAAACAAATGTTTTTATGTAAAATTAATGAAAATATAATGAAAATATTTTTAATAATTAAGTAAATATTCAGAACGCACCATAAGCAAGAAAACAGATCCCACAAATTTGAAGTATATTCGGATACAAGTACTTGTGAAAAATAATTTACAATCACTGTCTCTTTAATAAATGAAATTACATTTTAAATCAATAAATTTACATATATATAATGGGTTATATTGACATTTAAGTAAAATAACATATTATAATGTTTATATATATATATATATATATATATATATATATATATATATATATATATATATATATATATAAACATTATAATATGTTATTTTATATATTTTGATAAAATAAACGATGTGCTTAATATATATATATATATATATTAAGCACATCGTTTATTTTATCAAAAGTTTTTTAAGACCAGGTAGTACAATCCGATTTGTAGATTAATCATCAGCTGGCTATATCTGTTAGTTGTCATGTCAAATTGTTGTCAAAATAAAATTACAAGTTTTATAGTTGCAGGGCCCGGCTGATTATAATTAATTTGATTATATTTAAAAACATTACTTAACTATAAAACTAAATCGGTAAATAAGATCATTATAATTAAAATGGTTCGTGTAATAACTCAAGAAACGTATGATGAAGTTGTTAAGGAAAATATTAAAGAATTTGATATGACTACTGAAGAGGCAATTAAAGAAGCTGTAGCACAGTTTGAGGCACAGGTATCCATTCAAATTTTATTTTTTCTGGACTAAAACTTGTAAATAAACGTCAATTTTGTATATTGAAATAAAAATTAAATAAACCTTTTTCTCACATAAGTTTTTTAATATTTTGATTCTATAATCAACTATTCACTATTTTATGACATCAAGAAAGATCACTTAATAACATTTATTTGTTAACTATTCATCTAACATTTATATCTAATAATTTTCTTTTATTCCAGGGTGTAGATCTTTCAAATATCATAAAAGACCTCGCTTTGAGTTCTGGAGACAATCATCTAATCAGTATAACTGTGGAAAAGCTTAAAGAAATTTGCCAGAAAAACTATGATAATCTTATTTTATCCGAATTAGATACATTGATGGTATGTTTTTATTTCTTTACATAGACTACTACTTTTATTTGGTGGTAGGGTATTGTGTAAGACTGTCTGGGTACAATCCATCCACATATCACAAATTCTACGACCAAACAGCAATACATAGTATTATTGTGTTCTGGTTTGTTGAGTGAGTGAGCCAGTGTAATTGCAGGCACATGGGATAAACCATTTAAGTTCCCAAAGTTGCTGGTGCGTGTGCAATGTAAGGAAATATTAAAATTTCTTACAGCTCCAATGAGTGCTGGTGATCAATGCCATCAGGTGCTCATTTACCCATTCTCCATAAAAAAATTACTATTTAGTTTTAAATAAACTGTAATCATATTGAACCATAACAAGAATTACTCACGGTAAGTTATCTGTTTATAATTCATCTTGTGCTTTTCGGTGAAGGAAAACATCGTGAGGAAACCTGCATGTATCTAATTTCATCGAAATTCTGCCACATGTGTATTCCACATACCCGCAATGGAGCAGCGTGGTGGAATAAGCTCCAAACCTTCTCCTCAAAAAGGGAGAGGAGGCCTTAGCCCAGCAGTGGGACATATACAGGCTGTTACTTACTTAAGTTATCTGTTATACAAAAATTCTCTATTTAATACATTCCACCATATGTGTTGAGCTAAAAATGCACTAATATATTTCATATGTCACTTTCAAAAGGGCGAAAAGTACAAAATTAAAAGTAGTTTTTAATAAATTAAAGAACCATGACACAGTCACACTGCAATACAAAGTAGTAAGAGTAAAAACAATATACATATTCAAGCAAATGATATAAAGAAGAAAACATAATGTTTTACTTTTAGACGAGAGTAGCTTATTATTTATTTTTTTACTTTTAGGCAGAATGCAAAAAAGATATAGCTCATAGGATAAGAGCTGGGAAAGAAGGTGCCTATGAGATTCTAATTGATTTATTAGAAACAAAATTTAAAATGTACACAGAGGAAAAAAATCAGCAAAATGAATTGTTTGTTACTAAGGCTTTAAAGAGCTTGACAATTTTAATGGACATGCAGCCTGATTTACTTGATAACAAAGGCATGGATATAATGAAGAGGTATATTTTACTTGCTGTATAATATAATATGTTTCAATTCCTGAAAAGTTTTTGTACAAAATTCTTCTCAGTAAAAAAAAGGCCTCAATCATTATTCTAAATTAATGTATCTACTAGTTAAGGCCTGGTATGAATTGCTTAATTCTATCATGTATATAACAATCACATGTAACACACTAAGAGATTCCCCATATATGTTATTATATTAAAAGTTCAATATGATTAATGTTGTGTGAAAGCATAGAATACATAAAATATGTACAGTAAGTAGTAGCAACAGCCTGTGAATGTCCCACTGCTGGGCTAAGGCCTCTTCTCCCTTTTTGAGGAGAAGGTTTGGAGCCACGCTGCTCCAATGCGGCTTGGTGGAATACACATGTGGCAGAATTTCAGTGAAATTAGACACATGCATGTTTCCTCATGATGTTTTCCTTCGCCGTCAAGGACAAGATGAATTATAACCACAAATTAAGCACATGAAAATTCAGGGGAATGTGCCTGGGGTATAACCCACGATCATCTGTTAAGATTCACGCATTCTTACCACTGGGCCATCTCGGCTTTAAAAATAATTTTAAAAATATGTGCAATAATTAGTAATTATACTTGAACCCTTACACTTGAGGTGAAATTTTTCGCACCTTTTTGATGCACAATAACAATTCTGACAAATTCGTTGTTAAAAAAATATATTTTTGTATCCATTTTTTTAACAATGTTTATTTATTTTTATACGAAATAATACTGCTTTTTATACACATTATCACTGTTTTGTTTAATAAAATATAAATAAAAAATATATAATAAAATTATATATGTTTTTGCTTTACAATAAAGTGTATTTGCATTGTGTGACTCAAAATCCATTGATATTAAATATATAAGTATAATTAAAATAACATCTATGTTCTTTAGTATTTTAGATACTGCAGATAATGAAAATATTTTCATAGCCACATTGCAATGGATCAGTATATGCTGTCTCAGACATGAAATGAATAGGCAAGGGATATTTGCTAAAAATATCACTGCAAATTTGAAAGAATTACTGAAGAAAAAAGAAAACAAAAAGGTATCTATGTATATATGTAAATAAGCAGAAATAATATTTCAGTACCTTTTTCTAGTCAATTTGTCACTTAAATTTCCTTTTTAATTTTTTTTTTTGGTGGTGGTAAAGTTGTACACTTTAAACTTTAGTGTTGTCATTAAAAAAATTGAAAATTCGCTATTTAGCTAAGCTAAGTAATATAATATAATCTGATTGCCATTTTAAATTTAAAGTACTGATAGAAAAACATAATTTTTGTACGGAAATATCTAAACTAACTGAGTTACAAGTTGAACATATAAATATATTTCAGTTGTTAAGTGAAACATTGCTAGTAATAAGAAGATTAACACTCGACGATGACATACGTGTGGAGTTCGGCAAAGCGCACGAACACGCGAGGGACTTGGGCGTCAATCTTCTAGAATCATTAGATGATTTGTTAAATGGTAATTTGTTTTTTATTTCAGTGTAATTTATTGATATTAAAATGATCGTTTTGAATTATTTTGTTTCAAAAACATGTTTATAAAATTATGTCTACTCTAATGAAATCCGAAGCCGAGGTGGTCCTGTGACTAGAAGTTACAAGTCGAATTAATTTATGATTACGGGTTCAAATCCGGACAAGCACTATCGAGGATATCAAATACGAGAAGATAGGAGGCCTTAGCTAAGGTTAAGCTACCCGGTACGATTGCAATGCACAAAGTCCCACCTCTCCCTCCGCCTGCCCGCAGAGCACAGGCGGGCGCCGCTGGTGGGCGAGCTGCTGCAGACGCAGACGGCGCTGCTGGTGCGGCACGAGCTGTGCGCGCGCGTGCGGCCCGCGCTGGCGGCGCTGCTGGCCGACAACTACGACGACGCCGCCGTGGCCGCGCCCGCCGCCCGCCTGTGAGTCGCGCTTATACACTCGAAGTTAACCTAACCAGCTGTACTCAACCTGCGGCCCGCCGTGCTTATTTAGTTGAACTGGTGGTAGAGCATTGTGCAAGCTCGTCTGGGTAGGTACCACCAACTCATCAGATATTCTACCGCAAAACAGCAATACTTGATATTGTTGTGTTCCGGTTTGAAGGGTGAGTGAGCCAGCGTAATTACAGGCACAAGGGACATAACATCTTAGTTCCCAAGGTTGGTGGCGCATTTGTGATGTAAGCGATGGTTAGCATTTCTAACAATACCAATGTCTATGGGCGTTGGTGACCACTTACCTTAAATATGAGATTGGTGGTTGGTGACCACTTACATCAGGTGGCCCATATGCTCGCCCGCCTACCTATTCTATATATAAAAAAAAAATCACCTGATATTGCTTTATTTTCAACAATTTTAAATTTCCAAGTTTTTATTAACATCTAAATAATTTGATATAAACAACTGCTTGTAACCACGAACACTGCAAAGTGTTTGATATTTCCTAACGAGCTACTCTAAGGGTGGACGTATGAACTCGGAAAGGCTCAAATTTCAACTATAAGGCAAACACCAATTACACAATCACGAAAAAGTCAATTACGTAGAATTGTGTTCTACCCGAACTCGAGTGGTTAGCAAATGTCATCGAAATTATATAATACAAAAGAAAACCAATAAAAATAAATATAAAGTAAAATAAATAAAAACAAAGCGTTTCTTTGTTAAAGTTAATATATTTTTACTTCAAAGTACATGCATTCGCACAATGAAGCAACAAAGTGTTGCGCCCCGCACACACAAGGGTGTAGAGAGCGGCGGAAGGAGAAAATGCAAATTAAAACATCGTGTGGAAAACATCGTTGTGCTTATAATTCATTACCATTCTTAAAACGCATATAAATAATTAAAAACCACACAACTTCTCCGCTGATTGGAAGTGCGATCTCAGAAACAAACACCTTTCGTTATCGATATGCAACGATTTCATCTTGACGATGATCTCGTTTTCAATTTTCGATCGTTCGTGTATTAATTCGGCTCTCAATTTCTCAGTTTCCAAAGATCTATTTTGCAATAGACTCATACTATCGTTCAAGTCCCTTATCTCCTCGATCAGTCCAATCAATGAACCTTCTCTACAATTTTCTACGTTCGGTCTGCGGTTCTTAATGTTTAATCTCGTTTGCGCGACCTGGATCCTCTGTATCACTTTCAACGTTTCCTCGTGTAATGTCTGCAATATATTCTCTGTTTCCACGATCTTCGCAAGCGTCAGTTGCAATTGATTCTCTAGTTCTTTCTTTACTTGTTCGGTGCGAGCTATTCTATCACTTAAGGCCTTGTTGACCCTTATATCTTGTGAGCGTAAATCCCGTGCTGAATTTATCAAAACAGCATCGACTCTTTCTCTCAATTCCTTGGATCTGTCTATAGCGTTTTTAAATTGTTCTAACGCTGTGACTGTATGTTGTTCCCACGATTGAACGTTGGATTGTCCCTCAGAGAGTCTCGTCGCACCAGCTGAGTCTTTGACGTTAACCGATTTAGTTTCCAAATCTGCATTATAGCTTTCATACTTAAATGCCAAATATTTATTACTCCAATCATTTTCAAGTGTGTTTTTCGCAGCAACGTTCATTTTTAGTTGAATTTCTATGTCCCTTAGCATATCTCTGTGTAATCTCTTAATGTTATCTATGAGAACGGACTCGTTGAATAGTTCGTCTTGTGGTTCGTCATAGACCATATCAGATTGCATTCTATTACGTCTGATTTGCAAACATTCGTCAGCGATGTACTCGGGAATATTCAAAACGTCCATAGCATTCTTTAATTGTTGTCTCAAAGCTTCTAATATATTGATTTCGGCATCAATATCTTGTATAGCTCTCTCAAGTTCAGATTTCCAGTAGTTGATATGCCTAAATCTATGTTTTAATTGTTCAGTACTGTCACAGAAATCATTGCAAGAAGTCTGATTTACTTTAACAATGCAGTTCTTTGTTGTAGACGTGTTTTTATCGGTTACACCAATTATATCGCCTTTTAGTGCTTTTTTGTTGTGTCTGTCCCAACTTTCGATTGTTGTCAAACCGAAATTGTTGCCTCCGAATGAAAGATAATCCCCGTTTCGTATTGATGACATCTTCGAGTATTTTTTGTTAGCGCTTCTTGAGTTTTAATTTGATTATCGATTTAATGCATTTTATGTATCCATGGCGGGTTGTCTTAGAAACAGAACTTGTTAGCAAACTTTGAATAACGCAGGATCATAATAAAATATTAGCCTTTAATCATATTTAAAAGCCGAGATGGCCTAGTGGTTAGAACGCGTGAATCTTAACCGATGATCGTGGGTTCAAAACCGGGCAACACCACTGAATTTTCATGTGCTTAATTTGTGTTTATAATTCATCTCGTGCTTGACGATGAAGGAAAACATCGTGAGGAAACCTGCATGTGTCTAATTTAATTGAAATTCTGTCACATGTTTATTCTACCAACCTGCATTGGAGCAGCGTGGTGGAATACGTTCCAAACTTTCTCCTCAAAAAGGGAGAGGAGGCCTTAGCCCAGCAGTGGGACATTAACAGGCTGTTGCATATTTATATTTAATATTGATGCGTTGATTGCTATTTACTGGTGGTAGGGCTTTGTGCAAGCTCGTCTGGGTAGGTACCACCCACTCATCAGATATTCTACCGCAAAACAGCAATACTTGATATTGTTGTGTTCCGGTTTGAAGGATGAGTGAGCCAGTGTAATTACAGGCACAAGGGACATAAAATCTTAGTTCCCAAGGTTGGTGGCGCATTGGCTATAAGCGATGGTTGACATTTCTTACAATGCCAATGTCTAAGGGCGCTTGGTGACCACTTACCATCAGGTGGCCCATATGCTCGTCCACCATCCTATTCTATAAAAAAAAAAAAAATATGGGTACACGGTAGAGGCCAACTGAGACTTCGAGCGTCAGGCAAGTAAGCGTAAGATTAGTTATTTACACGACAATTCTCGTAAGTCAAGATACTCACAAGACTCTAAACGATTTTTTAAAAAGTAATAAATTGACATTTATAATCGTTTCTTCGTTTTTGTGAATACACATACAACTATTAATCCGATTGTTATGAAAATTTCATATTATAATGTTTATAGGTTTAGAACGGATAAAGGTGTATTATTTGTGTATGTGATTTATGCAATATGTTTACGTAGCCAAGAAAACAAAGCAAAATATTGCTTTGTTGCCTCGATACTTATTTTATTGAAGCTCAATATTAACAATAAAAGAAAATTAATGGATTTAACCTCTCATATCAATTGCGAAGTTAAAATGGATAGCTATTGATTTGATTTCTGAATTTTCAATTCTCAGGATAACAGCATTGGCTGGTAATGACGATGTGAAACGCCAGATAGTTAAAACCGGCGTCGTTCCTATCATTGTGTCGCTGCTGAAGAGACATAACGTAAGTATTAACAAATTTATTCCTCTATGTGTCCTGCCGAGCCGAGATGGCCCAGTGGTAAGAACGCGTGAATCTTAACCGATGATCGTGGGTTCAAACCCGGACAAGCACCACCGAATTTTCATGTGCTTAATTTGTGATTATAATTCATCTCGTGCTTGACGGTGAAGGAAAACATCGTGAGGAAACCTGCATGTGTCTGATTTCACTAAAATTCTGCCACATGTGTATTTCACCAATCCGCATTGGAGCAGCGTGGTGGAATAAGCTCCAAACCTTCTCCTCAAAAAGGGAGAGGAGGCCTTAGCCCAGCAGTGGGACATTCACGGGCTGTTACTGTATGTGTCCTGACGAATTTCGGCCACGGCAGTCATTCTCTAAGGATAAAAGCCAATTGCGCATATGGGTCGGCTGACCGACACGGGCAGAGAGTACGGGCTAGTATAAGATTATTAGGTTTTTTCTTTCAAGAAATTCTTATTAGTCGCCAGTATTTTGGGATTTACGATCCTGTGCGTGAGATCTTGTGCGAGAGAGAATTAAGGATGCACTTGCGTTTTTACGCACGCAATTGCATTATAACATGTCTGATCTTGATTATATAATAATAATAAAATTATTTAATTCTACCAAACAGGGCTCATAAATACAAATAAATAGTAAGAAGACAAAAATTACAATAATAATATTTATGGGTAATTATTATTGGTTGTCTCTTTTAAGGACTGCCGCCGTCAGCCGTGACCGAAATCGATCAGAATGAATTCATCAAAAAACATCCTGGATATTATTTGATTGTTCACATTTTGGTTTTGAAAATCTATAAAACAGGTCGATACAATAACTTTCAAAGGTGATGGGACTTTAGTAGTAGACCACAAAGGTCTCCAAATGTCCCACTACTACAGGTACAGACCTCTTCTCTTGATGTTTTGGAGTTGATTCCACGCTGTTTCATTGCGGATTGTTGAAAACACGTGCCAGATTTTTATTCGACACATGCAGGTTTCACCACGAAGTTTCCTTTCATCCTCTAGTGCGAGATGAATAAAAAAAAATTAAACATATAAAAATTAAGCTAAATTTGACGTTTTCTAACTACAGGGACATCTCAACTCCTGTTTTGCTAATTTAAATGAATAAAAAGACATATAACTTTTACTTTTTAGGGTAATCCGACAACAACAGCATCAATACTAAGGTGTATTTCGGCTTTGTGTCTGCGTGAAGCGTCGCACGGGAAAATGTTCATGGAGAACGGCGCCGCGGAGGCGATAGTGGAGTCCCTCGCGATACACCCAGACGTCGCTGCAGTGCAGGTCAGTTCCGGGGATAATCAAAGGCGTTTCAAAAAAATATCTGTATACTGATTTATTATATATAGGAGCCGTAAGTTTTTGTAAAAAAAATAAAAAAACCGCATCAGGCAATAAAGAATACGCTAACCGTTATCATCGCAAACCCGAAAGCAAACAAAATATACACACTTTTTAATATACGTATGCATTAAAACTTATATATAACTCTCGCTCATCTCGATGTAATAATTTTAACCAATAAGAGAGTAAAAAAAATCTAAAAAAATTTTAAATGTGCTGGGAAGTGAAAATATTAGTATATTTATTTATAATAGCTTTATTATTTAAGCATAGAGACCAATAATTTTGTTACAATAATTACACATTTAATACATTCATAATCACACATTAATAATATTACATAATATAAATTAATAATTAGAATTATAGTAATGATAATAATAATAAAAAGGAAATAAAATTAATTAAAAAAATAACAATTGAAATACATAATAATTATATTAATGTCATTAAAAAAAAACAATAAAAATATATGATAAAAGTTTAAGCATAATTATGTATGAGGCACATAAACCAGAGTATTGCAGACTTCTGGATCATCCGCCTCGTCATATAACCGTTCACGTAATTCGCAATAATCATTAGAATAGTGTTGTGACTGTCTAATACTACGTATAAAAGAAGCAGATCTTTTGCTCATGATCGCATAAAAATCACCTGTGCGTGCTTGTGCAAACATTTCTGAAGCACTACAGAATCGAAGCAGACCCAACAGTATCCTAAACCCATTATTATGTTGAACATGAAGAGCATTGAGCGATTTTTGAGTGTAGGATGTCCAAAGACTTCGAGTCGAAAGCTTGGCAGTACGCCTTAAATAGAGTAATTTTGGCAAGTTCAGTACAGCGCGCAAACCTTTTAGCCATCATATTAAACCTAATAGCCAATGTCTCAATTCTATGTCAACATGATGTTTGAGGTTGTCTGTTATATAATAACCTAAGTATTACGCGAGCTGGTTCTCGATGTCACCGCCTAACTGTGACATCGATTCCATCGCGCACAAAGAAATTTGGCAACTCCTTTCTTTGTCGCACTACCAAAAAATGGAATTCCTTACCAGCTCACGTGTTCCCCTCCTCTTACAACCCGGGTTCCTTCAAACGAGGCGTGAAGAGGCATCTTGCGGGCCGGCAAGGCGGGGACGGCTAGTACAGAACATTCTTCCCGACTGAACTGGCAGTCGTCGCGTTTGGACTCTTCTACCACTTACCATCAGGTGGAGTAGAGTCATTTGCCATCCCGGCGCATATAAAAAAAAAATCTTAACGTGTGCTTTAAGCACATTATAGAAGCCTCAGTTGACAGTTTTCGTCTAAAACCGAGTTGAGTATCATGTAAATCAAAGTCCTCAAAAAAAGAAAACTAATTAATAAATGATAATTTCTGCAACGCCGTCCACCAGGTCGAACTATACCAATGTACCATATAAGTGTATTTGGATAATACACAAAAATATATCGAAATCGGTCGAGTCATTAATTTAGCAGAACTACCAGTTTTCTTCCCAGTTGCTATCGCCCAAGCTTGTCTGTGAGATACCGCTGCAATCGAATACACGGCCATTGTGCATTATTCCTTTTCTCTGCTTCTATAATGTCATCTGTTTTTAATTCGCAATAAAGTATATGTAAATAGTTTTAAAAAAAATAATTCCAGAAAAACGGTTGCTGGGCTGTCCGCAACATGGTGGCGAGATATCGCGACCATAACGCGAAGTTTCTCGAACTGGGCATCGAAGACGCACTCAACAAGGCGTACGAGAAGTTCGGTCACGATTTCGGATTCGACATCAAGTCGGCGCTCCGTGACCTCGAGTGCGACGTTAAGTTCGACGAGCAATGGAAGGGAAAGGGGGTGCAAATAGAGCAATAAAAACATCAGTTCCATACACTCAGTGCTGACAAGCGTACAATTATTATAATTTGACATTAGATGTGCAATTGCATAGCAATAAATATTCTACTGATAAATAAAATTTATAATTGTGTGTTGTAATGTAAACAGAAATTTTAGTTTAGTTTTGTTATTGAAAGTATTTTAAATAATGTATAATTTATTTTTATATAGTAAACGAAAAAAAGTAATCTCACGGCCAATGTATGTAGGCGGTGATGGCCACATACTATCAGGAGGCCCATTTGCGTATAAAAAGTAATATTTTATATAGCACTATATTCACTTTTAAACCATTCGCTACAAATTTGTTACTTAAATACAGTGAACATTGAAAAATGACTAACAATAATCAGTTTCAAGAAATTTCAAGGCCCTCTGTCATTATTTTTAGTCATCAAATTCTGTTTCACTCAAGCCAGTGATATGTATTAAATTAAAATCATTTTTCTAATAGATACATTTTTACGGAATTATTAATAGTAGTCTAATTTCAAAATGGTTGTTCAAATAACTAAATATTTCCGCTAACATGTTTATATAATGGTTTTAATAAGATTTCTTATTTATTAATAAATTACATTTAAAACAATTTTAAAAGGTTTTTTATTATAATCTTATCCCTACCTCCATCTGTTGCAAATTTTCAGCACCAAAAGCTATATTTTTAATAAAGGATACTTTTATTATACTATAAGGAGACATTTCAAAGAATTTTTATATTATACTTTACAAAAAAATTATGAAAATTACATTGATTTTTACTACTGCTAACAAAAATCGTATCGAGATATATAAAGACGTATCGTAGTAACACGATGCTTATCTGAGTGTGTGTCCTGCGCCGAAGGTCTCGTGTCGCCGCACTGGAAGGAGGGGGGGGGGGGGGGTGGGATGGCTGTAATTTCTTCATTGCAGTTTTTCAGCAGATTGACTGTGGTGGAAATATTTAAGCAAAAATTTTGATTATAACTGCTTGATAAATATTTTTTTATTAAATAATACATAAATGAAATCTTGCTCAAAATCCATTGACTGAATCAAGGGCATTACAAAAGTGAAACACTACACACTGATCGATATTTCTTCCAATAAAAAACAGTTTTATTTAAAAGAAAATTATGTAAGAGGGGTCAACGGGATTGTTTGTCATTTATTTTTTTAAATGACACATGAAAACGCTCTTCTTAAAATAAACTATTTATTTCAATTATTTTTTATACATATATTAATCAATACATGAAAATATATGATAAAAATTTACAAGTACGATAATAAAATACATAAAAAATTTCCAACATTGTATACATATATGAAAATCCAAAAATTGTACGGTAAGAAAAATCGTAAATTTTCATTTTTAAATATCGTCATACGACATAAAGGAAATAGTTGAATGTAATTTTATAATAAATACATAAATATAATATAAATGTTTACATACATATAAATGAAAAACATTCTTATTATTACAGATACATTAAACATTTAATAAATGTGAATAATTTTCGTTTAGAAATAATTCAGATTGAAAATACACACACAGATTATTTCAAGTATTCAATTTTTATACAAGTCACAATTTATAATCTATTGTATGTAGTCAATACATTTTTAACAAACATTAATATTAGGATTTTTGTTAATTTGTGAAAAATAACTGGTAACTATGTTTGCCGGTTCTCGGTAAAATGTAGAATCCGAACCGGTTTTAGGTTTACATTAAACTTAATTCTATGTCATAATGCTTCAAACTTATTCTACTTGATTAATTGAACAAAGAATCTTTAGATTTTGTGGTGCTATTATAAGCGACCCGTTCGTGAGCCGAATACCACCTTCCGCAACGTTCATTTGTACCAAGTACATAAGATAACTCACCGCTTTTACAACATTAACAATAAACATTTTGCACCAATGCAAGTCTTTTTTAAATAATTTTAAAAGGCATCGATATAATTCTAAGAAAATGCGAAATATAAAATCCGAATGAGGATTTCCAATAATTCAAATTTTAACCGACTTCAAAAGAAGAGGTTATCTTCGATGCGCGTGTTTCTTATCTTATAAAGTGACAGGTAATTTTTCCTACCAATCAACTTTAATATGATTTAATGAAATAAATTTGTCAGAATAAAGATAATCGATTTATATAAAAAAATACTACAAACGTTGTAAATATTATAATATTCCACTGGTTTTCATATTTATTAGGGAATTATAAAAAATTATAGCTATTGCCTTTTTAGATTTGTTTACTATACTCAATACGATTCTTGCTCAAATATTTTCCGTGCTCAAATGGGCAAAGACATCGGTTGAACAGTACAGAAGTTGATGTGATACAGAGCCATCTAGTGGCGAGTTACTAAGTTTAATAGTATGAAAACCTCCAAAAAAAAATATGTTTGGTAATCGGTCAAGTATATCGAGATAAAATTGCATGGAATTTTCATCGTCAAAAAAAAGGCAAAGCACGTTTTGATTGGAAGATTATGTGCAATTGAACATTGTGCAATTAAAAATCACAGTCCTTTGATTCCAAATATAATTAAATTATTTTGAAATTGGAATGTGCAAAATTTCTTTAGTGTAAAATCACAAAAATAATATTCCTTTGCGATACTGTATGAAACAGACGATTGAGATTTCCTTGCAATTAATATCATACGTTAAATGTCATACGTTAAATTATAATAACATGGCATATAACTTGCCAGTAACACTGGGACATGAGTAAAAAAATAAAAAAATAACTATTCATAAAACATAATCAAGTAACTTAAGATATTAAAAACAAAAATACTTCTACAGCACGATATATTACCTACTAGGAATTTTTTGTACTTCAAATTGTAAAATAAATTACAACATATTTTATAAAAAAAAAAATTAAAGCGCCGGCTATCTCAGTACATGTGACAGAAGTCCTTTTTATTTGAGTCAGAATCGTTTCATTCAATCGTTACATATATAAAATGGAAACAAAATCGATCTTGAAAAGTTACTCTCAACCCGAGAGAAGTTTTACTTCTAAAATTAAAGTTAAAAATGAAACTTTCTTCAACCGTAGTCGTACATTTTAAATGCGAACTGCTTATGACTATTTTTATCTATAGAGAGGTATTTCAAGAAAAACCGATTCCGATAATCTCATTGGTGGGAAATATAAATAAAAAATATTACAAACTTTAAAATGACTTAAATACATTGTTGTTTATTTGTACGTAACGAAATAAATTTCTCGAATCAGAAATCACGTCGAACCCTCGGTCCCATTTATCACAAACATTTCATTAACAATACAAGTTACTCGACCGTTTTAACTCAACGTACATTACTAGATGTTTTAACCCACCTGTGTATATCCGGGATAAAAATAGCCTATATCACACTTAGATAAGAGTAGACTACACTACACCTACATATATACAAAAGACGTGTAGCCACCGAAGAATTGTTGTTGAGCGAAAGGGCATAAACATTATACTCCTAGACTTGCTGCCCGCGGTAATAAGCCTCCATACATCTCCGCGATAGATACTACTATTTTTAATTTGATCTCAATAAATAAGATATCCATCCGTACTATATACATATATATATATATATATATATATATATATATATATATATATACTTAAGTAACAGCCTGTTAATCTCTCGTTAATTTTAAACCGTGGGGTGGCAGTACTGGGTCATTTCGGCTCTAATAATAGTATTATTTTTTTATTTCATATCTAATATAAAAGAATAATTGTTAATCTGACGAGCCGGTTGGCGTGGTTGGTGGATGCTTGCCTTTCGCGACGAAGGTTGTGGGTTCGATTCCCACCCAGGACAGATATTTGTGTGCATCGACATGTCTGTCTGTCCTGATTCTGGGTGTAACTATCTATATAAGTATGTATTTACAAAAGAAAAATAGTATATGTAGTTTATCAGTCGTCTAGTTTCCATAGTACAAGCTCAGTACAAGCTTAATTTGGGATCAGATGACCGTGTGTGAAAAATGTCCCAGGATATTATTATTATTATTATAATTGACTGACTGACTCGACGCACAGCTCGAACTACTTTTTTTTTTTTTTTTATAGAATAGGAAGGCGGACGAGCATATGGGCCACCTGATGGTAAGTGGTCACCAACGCTCTTAGACATTAGCATTGTAAGAAATGTCAACCATCGCTTACATATCCAATGCGCCACCAACCTTGGGAACTAAGATTTTATGTCCCTTCCGCCTTTAATTACACTGGCTCACTCACCCTTCAAACCGGAACACAACAATATTGCTGTTTTGCGGTAGAATATCTGATGACTTTACTGGGACTAGCACCATAAAAAATTGTATACGGGTTCATTTTATACAGTAGGTTAGCACTGAAGAAATACGTTTTGATAATTTAACTCCTAACATGATAGAGATTTACAGGAAATTTTTGCGTTTTTGAAGAAAAAAAAAATGTGGAAATTGGTATTTAGTAATTTCGAATTATGTCGCGTGTGTTTTGCATTTCTTTGTGCAATATACTGATAAATGCGCCTACCCTCAAGTTTTATGATGGCAACTAGTCTCTAACTTATAAAGTAATTGTACGTGTTACGCGTGCGATAACGTACCAAACTACGATTGTACGACTGTCTCCATAAATAAGTTTACATAATAAACTCATTATTATCTATCGTAACGCTCATTTCTTTACTGATACGTTTATGTCTCATATATATACATATATATATATATATATATATATATATATATATATATATATATATATATATATATATATATATATATTTCATTCAAAATAAGAATAAGCTAAACCATCATGTAAATGGGAGATAATTCAAAAAAATTACTTATATTCGTGAGCCGGAAGCCGTTGGATGCGGGCAGCGCAAGACCGGCTCACGTGGAAATCTTTGGGGGAGGCCTTTGTCCAGCAGTGGACGTATTTCGGCTGAGATGATGATGATTATGATACGTGAGCGTTACGTTTGTGTTCAAATTATTTACGACTACAGATAATCAATAATGCTGCGCCGCTGAACTTTTATAGAGGCGGACTAACGATCAGTTATTTTGAATTTTAGAACTAAGATATGTTTGTCTTTATCTCTACTTTATTGTTGTTCTAATAATTGATGAATAAACATAAATATTATTACTCTGTTACATTAAAAAAAATATTTCAATATGTATAACGTTGAGCCGCTACTTTCGAGATGTTTCGAGAGAACTAGAGTTCTCATTGGTCAAGTATTTACAAGACTGCGATAAAATATCCATTACATAAGTCAAAATAGTTTTTGATAACCGTAACACTAAGACGAATTACCAACCCTATGATAGACCATTTAATACTTCAGATGAAAATATTCTACAATAAAAGATTATCATATATAATATTTCTTGGGATTCATTTTAGGCACAAGGAGGACGACACCAAGCTCAGGACAAATATTTGTATACAAACGCGTCGGACACCTGCGACACTGCGTCCAATAATATATATACATATATAAATCTAATTTATTATCAATAAAAATAGTCAATACGTACCATACCCTGACGCCAGATCCGCAGAGCTTAAGATTGTAGCGAATATTAATTTTAAAAAATAATATATAAGTACATCAAATAATACGCCGAGTAAAAAATAAATGCATAAAATAAAAAATAAATAGTGTACAATACCATTTGACATTATTAAATTGAAATAATAAAAATGGCTCTATGGCACTCCATCTTAACATTAACAGTGGTAACATTGTACATTTCACGATAGCCATTACTTATATACTAAAAGCTTATTTAAATATTAAAACTAAGTATCTTTGGGTTTACGTACACAATTTATACTGTCAAATAATGATATATGGCATTAAAATTTCAATCAGACTAAAATATTATGACGAATTAAACAAACATAAATTTGCAGTATTTTTTTTCAGATTGGTTTGCTCTAAAACGTAATAATACTTTGATAAATGCTTAACAGATGACATGATAAATGAATAATTAAACAATTTATATAACTAAAGACAACAATACCAAAGATTAATTCTATAATAACAATATGCAAGTACATATCAAACATATATATATTTAATTAAAATATATCTTTGAATGACTACGCAGTAACATCATGATATATATTATATATAATAAAATAAATGGACTCACATAGAACTTTTATAATTTCTTAAAGTAGAAGGTAAACGATACGTTCGAGCTTTTTGAAGGAATGATCGATATTTCCAGTCCTTGTAGTTCATAAGCTCTTTCCCGTTCATAATTGTGTGAACCATTATGCTTTCGTTGTACTCGAGGTTTCGGAGTAACTGGAATAATAATAAAAAAAAATAATTCATTTCTTTAAGAAATAGTAATAGTAAATGTCATCATCTTTCCAGAATGTTTGTAGATTATGTTTATACTGGTGGAATGTTTTTACTGGTGGTAGGGCTATGTGCCCAATCATCAGATATTCTACCGCAAAACAGCAGTACTTGGTATTGTTGTGTTCTAGTTTGAATGGTGAGTGAGCGAGTGTAATTACAAGTACAAGGGACATAACATCTTAGTTCTCAAGGTTGGTGGCGTATTGGCGATGTAAGCGATGGTTAACATTTCTTACAATGCAAATGTCATTCATCAGGTGGCTCATATGCTACCGCCTACCTATACTATAAAAAAATAAAGGTTATTTGATGCTGTTCAATGTTTCCTTTGCACAAATTAATCACATAAAAACTAAAATTTGATTATAAAAAGCAGTCTTCAATTAAGACCCAAGTGTTCCATATTACTTGGCCATATCGTTTCTTCAATCATCAACACACAAGGCTAAAATCACTTGCATTAGGTTTTAACCAAAAAATATTTGAAATGAAAATTCGGATCAGGATTCGACTATATCATGCTCGTACGAGTATTTGATATTACTTATTAATTAATTATAAACTCACACTGAACAGATTTTATTGAGAACTAGTTACTGTTAGCTTGATAAAATAATCGTGTTTTAATTTCAAATAAGTGTTGAGCATTTTGTAAAAAATAGCCGCGCCCATTAAAATAAGTCTGCATTATGAAAATAATGTTCTTCTTCGTCGTGATTCTTCGTCGTGGTCGCCATGATATTATAAATTATTCGGCGCAGATGTCATTCGCCTCACGAGCCTGCGCCGTATGTCCCTGTCAGTGGTAAGCCTCGTGCATTCATGCAAAGGACCGCCAACAGTTGTTTTTATTTGGTCGGTCCATAATGTAATAATGATAATGAAAGTAATGAAATAAATTATAATTTATATTATTTTTCTATTTACTACAAAACGTGAATTTTACTCTTTCATTATTATATAGCATATTTAAATATTTCGTATTTTTGTTAGTTGTAGCTCTATTTTGACTACCGGTTTCGGTGAATATTATATTATTATGAGTCAGTTGAGCACTTGATATAATTTCTCGTTTTTGTGCTTTAAAAGTAAGAACGGCAATCATCATTGAGCTGTGAAACAAGCTGGTTGTTAACACTGTTGATATCATATTGAGTTGTATTAAAATAATAAAATCGTTAAGACGGAGAAGTGTTTGAATTTTTATAACTGCAAAGTGAAAATTTTTACACTACGGATAACGGACAAACTCACTTTCGAATTCGTATTATAAAAAAATATATAAGATAAAAATCGTTATCCGTAACAGCCTGTGAATGTCCCACTGCTGGGCTAAGGCCTCCTCTCCTCATTTCGAGGAGAAGGTTTGGAGCTTATTCCACCACGCCGCTCCAATGCGAGTTGGTGGAATAAAAAAAAAATCGTTAATTTGATCATATTTACCTTCGGTGTTAGCAAGAAGTACTGCGAGTTTTGTAAATCGGTCGTCTCTTTGACTAGTAGTTGAATCATTTTGCGCTCGTTCACAGTGTCCATACCTTGATTGATTTCATCCACGCACCTGCAAGAACAAATTTTTATCATATACAAACTGACGGCTAGTTGGCGATGTATATCCGAGAAACAAGTACACAGTCAGCGCATAGAGCGTAGTCACTATAGAGCGTGTGTATCTGTGACGGTGACAAAATCAAAATTATTTATTCAATATTGAAGCATTACACTCGCTTATTGATAGTCATATCAGAAGCTACCACCGGTTCGGAAAAGAAACACCGAGCCCCGAGAAGAACCGGCGAAAGAAACTCAGCGGGTTTTTTTTTTTTTTACATGTGTCATGTTTCCTTTACAAGAAAAAGTAGAGAGAAATAACCATGCGGCGATCGTCTCATTCCCAAGGTGTGCTATCATCCATAAACCTTTAGACAGTGACGGTAACGATGACGGTGGTAGGGCCGAGGGACTCACCGGAAGGGCACGGAGGCGAGGCTCTGCAGCGACAGCAGGTAGAGCGCGGTGGTGAGGGCTCGCTCTCCGCCCGACTGCGTGTTCCGCGACAGCTGCATCATTTCTTCCTTGTCGCGGAACTTCACCCAGATACCGATGCCGTACGCGCTGAAGTCGTCCTGTAGGATGAGCGTATTGTGTCAGAAGAGAAAACCGACCGCCAGACTGAAGGCTGAGGAGGCGAGCTGGGTCGGTATTGACTCGTGGTACAACACTTACATTTGGACTCGCAGCATGCACACATAACTAAATTCTAAAAATAACATTACATTTGGATAAAGGTTGGATATTTCATTTTCAGTTTCAAAAGATAATAAAATGAAAATCTTGAAGCGTAAATCTATCCCAACAATATGCAACCACTTCCTTAACATGTGAACTTTGTTACTTAATATGTAACACATGGAAAGCACCGTTCAGATAAAAATTATTTACTTACTTCATTATCGCCCTTTTCAAGTTTAACTTCGCCGGCACAATCGACTCTTTTAAACATTTCCGTAAAATTGACGTTTATATTGTGTATCAATTGTTGAACATCCGTCAGCCATTGATTCCTGATAAAAATATATATATATATATATATATACATTGTTTAATTCTAAGAATGGTGCAGTGATATATATATGTAACCAAATTATGTTTTATTATGAAATTCTTTTATTGATAGAATTTTATTAAAAAGAGCCGAGATGGCCCAGTGGTAAGAACGCGTGAATATCAACCGACAATCGTGGGTTCAAACCCGGGCAAGTAACACTGAATTTTCATGTGCTTAATTTGTGATTATAATTCATCTCGTGTTTTACGGTGAAGGAAAACATCGTGAGGAAACCTGCATGTGTCTAATTTAACTGAAATTCTGCCACATTTATATTCCACCAACCAACATTGGAGTAGTGTGGTGGAATAAGCTCCAAACCTTCTCCTGAAAAAGAGGAGAGGAGGCCTTTAGCCCAGCAGTGGGACATTCACAGGCTGTCACGGTTACTTTTATGACATAATAGCAAACTGTGACGTCCTACGCCAAACATTACACTAAACACCGTTCACAAAAACTTCTCTTTTAATACACGAAACTCACTTCAATTGATTTATGAAGTTCTGCATCTTGATGATTTTGTTTTGTATTTTTGTTTCTTGTTCTTCTAATTCGGCGATTTCTTTTTCTTTCGCTTCATATTCTTTGATAATCTAAAAATCAGTAATTAATTAGTTTTAAAATATAATTCTGAATATATTATCGGTTTGTCACGGCTTACAATTTAAGCATCATAGTCATATATAATAACTAAATGAGGTCTGAAATTGGATATATTCTGAGTGTAACACAAAAAATATATATACATTTTACCTTGTTGCTTTGCTTTGTTTGTTTGCTGACAATTATAATAAATGAGCCGAGATGGCCCAGTGGTGAGAACGCGTGAATCTTAACCGATGATTGTGGGTTCAAACCCGGGCAAGCACCACTGAATTTTCATGTGCTTAATTTGTGATTAAATTCATCTCGTGCTTTACGGTGAAGGAAAACATCGTGAGGAAACCTGCATATGTTTAATTTCACTGAAATTCTGCCACATGTGTATTCCACCAACCCGCATCGGAGCAGCGTGGTGGAATAAGCTCCAAACCTTCTCCTCAAAAAGAGGAGAGGAGGCCTTTAGCCCAGCAGTGGGACATTCACAGGCTGTTACGGGGGACGGGATAATAAACGTTACATTAATATAGATATCTTTAACGTAAATTTATTTAAATTCTTAGAAGCCTTAAAAAACTGTATTTGTCATTAATGTTCTTATCGTATTTTTTATTTGTTGTTTTGCTTTTTAAATCACTTGTCAATACTTTATTTTATATACTTTAATACTTGCTAAATAACTTGTTCTGGTTAGGTTCACTCCATGTTTCAATGTTAAAGTGGAAACTTTGTTGGCTTATGTGAGACTTATTTTGTTACCAAATGTTTATGTGTTATATTATGCTGTATGTTAAATAATAAATAAAATAAAATGTACTGGTATTAAATAAAAAATCAAGTAGATTTGTCTGTGATATACCTTTCACTTATTACTGTATACAACGTTCATAATACAAGGTTAGAAGGTTAAACAAACCCTAGATATACCTTTTCCATACGATTTGGTAATCAATCATGAACTCTTTTTTTATAGTATAGGTCGGCGGACGAGCATATGGGTCACCTGATGGTAAGTGATCACCAACGCCCATAGACATTGGCATTGTAAGAAATGTTAGGCCTCTGCCTCGAATCTCGCGGGCAGCGGGGCGGCGGCGGCGGCGGCGCGGGAGCGGCAGGATCTTACGCGTATAATCAAATGGACCGGCCCTCGAATACAGCGGTGCAGGAGCGGCGCGGGGGCGGGCAACGAGCGGTGCACTCCAGTCAAGCGGTGACCGCCCGCGTTGCGCGTCTGCATTGTAGGTATAGTGTTGTACATTTTTTTTGTGACGTATCAAAATGTCTTCGGACGTGCAAGAGCTAATTATTTCGGCAATCTTTGAGAGGACACCCATATGGAACAGCAAATATGTGAACCATAAAAATAGAAGAATAATTAACCAATTATTAGTCGTAGAATTTGTCGGGATTTTGTCTCTGTTCTTCATAATTTCGATAAAACTCGCCATTTATTTTCCTTGCCCTATAGTAGGGATCCACTTCTTCTTTTGCCCACAATAAATCGAGCGTTAGGAATAAATTTGAATCAAAAAGATGTCGCCGTTTTTCAGACATTTCGTTCGCGAATAAAAACAAATATCTCGACAACACAACCACGAACACAACACTACACCGCTATAGTGCCGCGCGATCTGCCCGCTAGTTTGGAGAACAGGTATGCGTTGCCCGCTCCGCTGCCGCGCCGCCGCCGCCGCCGCCCCGCTGCCCGCAAAATTCGAGGCAGAGGCCTTAACCATCGCTTACATCGCCAATGCGCCACCAACCTTGGGAACTAAGATGTTATGTCCCTTGTGCCTGTAATTACACTGGTTCACTCACCCTTCAAACCGGAACACAACAATAACAAGTACTGCTGTTTTGCGGTTGAATACCTGATGAGTGGGTGGTACCTACCTAGACGGGCTTGCACAAAGCCCTACCACCAGTAAATTATTTGTACCTATGCGCTTCAAGCTAAACAACGTTTATAAGTGAGACCGTATATCATTGTATATAATACAATACTATTTATTTTACTTCCAAAGTTCAGTGAAAACTTTGCCGACATTCAAAACAACGCAATTATTTCACGAATCCACTCAAATCCAATCAACATCGATACGTTATACATATTGCTATTGAGCATGAGATTGGACCAGAATTATTACCGGCACAAGAGAAATAATGTCAATCTACGGACTGACTCGCTCAAATTCTTGCAATGCAAGTGTCTATAGGCAAACATGACTGGCGTGTCTTTTTAAATCAAATATAATCTAATATGAGAATGAATAACAACAACATGAATAATAATAACATGTGTATTCTACCAACCCGCATTGGAGCAGCGTGGTGGAATAAGAGAGGAGAGGAGGCCTTTAGCCCAGCAGTGGGACATTCACAGGCTGTTGCGGTTGCGGTTGCGGTATGAGAATGAATCTAATATGAGATCCAAGTTCTGATACGAGATACCAAGAATATCAATAAATATTTGAATAATAAAAGAAACCTGTGTATCTCCAGGGTTGATGGCGTTCATTCTTGTCTCCAGCTCAGAGTGGTGCGCCTGCAACTGTATCAAATCCATCGGCAATGCATCAAACTGAACAGCGTAAGGGAAGTCAGGATCGTTAGGCAATTTATTATTACAAATACGCTTTATTTGCGTTATGCACTCGTTAACTTTCAAAGTCAGCTGCTGTATCTGCATTTCCTTGCTTTGTACTCGCTCCTGAAAAAAAAAACATTCTTAACGGCTTGTTGGTAATTTCATCGGAGAAAATATTTCCAATTTTCGATTTCCAATTAATACACCTGTCATTGTCACCTCCGACACCGTCCATATTAATTCAAGGGCGGATTTCCCGGTTATACCCGAGCCTAGGGCGGCGGAAAATTTATGGGACAACAAAATTAGGTTAACGAAGTTTTTTTGGAAATAGTCGCGTGTAGGACGCGACTACTTCCAAACCCCAAATGTTAAAAAGAATACCTAATATAATTGTAATTCATTTTTACATTATCTTTCATAGGCCTACAGTTGCCAAGAAAGCAAATACGCCCCTGGACCGAACACTTATACATGTCCCTACCACAATGTCAAATTTAATTACCATCGGTTTTTTGAATTTTATTTGTGATGACATAACATAAAGAAAGATTTACTTTTTTTATATAGAATAGGAAGGCGGACGAGCATATGGCCCACCTGATGGTAAGTGGTCACCAACGCCCATAGACATTGGCATTGTAAGAAATGTTAACCATCGCTTACATCACCAATGCGCCACCAACCTTGGGAACTAAGATGTTATATCCCTTGTGCCTGTAATTACACTGGCTCACTCACCCTTCAAACCGGAACACAACAATACCAAGTACTGCTGTTTTGCGGTAGAATATCTGATGAGTGGATGGTACCCACTCAGACGAGCTTGCACAAAGCTCTACCCAACAGTATGAGTCCGAAATTTAATGACAAATTAAGTGTGTTCTCAAGTGACACGACAGAAACCTATTCTCTAGACATTTTGCAGAGACATTACATATACAGTAACAGCCTGTTAATGTCCCACTGTTTGGAGCTTGTTCCACCACGCTGCTCCAATGCGGCTTGGTAGAATACACATGTGGCATAATTTCAATGAAATTAGACACATGCAGGTTTCCTCACGATGTTTTCCTTCACCGTGAAGCACGAGATGAATTATAATCACAAATTAAGCACATGAAAATTCAGTGGTGCTTGCCCACTTACATATACACAAAAGTTTTAATATTTTACATTTATTACATCAAAATAATTTCACACATATAATGTTTACCTTGAGCTCTTCTAGTTCGCTCTCAGATTTCCTGAATTTAGATTTATATTCATTTATTTTTACTCTTGTCATTTCTAATTTCATCTGAAAAAAAAAAACCATTATATAGATAATAAGATAACAAGAAAAAACATCTGAGAGAAATATTTGTAAATGCAAAATATTTTTTTTTTTTTTTATAGAATTGGAAGGTGGACGAGCATATGGACCACCTGATGGTAAGTGGTCACCAAACGCTCTTAGACATTGGCATTGTAAGAAATGTCAACCATCGCTTATAGCCAATGCGCCACCAACCTTGGGAACTAAGATTTTATGTCCCTTGTGCCTGTAATTACACTGGCTCACTCACCCTTCAAACCGGAACACAACAATATCAAGTATTGCCGTTTTGCGGTAGAATATCTGATGAGTGGGTGGTACCTACCCAGACGAGCTTGCACAAAGCCCTACCACCAGTAAATATGGGTCAGTCTGGCTATATGTGGTGTGCATAGCGTTACTTTTATAATGTTTAGCAATTTTATAATTCCTCTGAATCAGTGATGTGCCGGATATCCGTATCACGGATACGGATTCTAAAGAAAAATCCGTATCCGTAACTTTTTAGCGGATATTTTACCTTATTAACTTTCAATTCATAGATGAAATTCTATATATAGTTGATTAGGTACTAATGAAACACTATTAAATTCCATTCAGATTATTTTTTACTTCTTAAAATGAAATATTTGGCAACTTTATATTGCAAACATTTATCGTAGTGTGTTACCATACCAATAGTACATAACTCAAAGGTACTAAATCAATTATCTTTATAATTAGATTGAAGAGAGTCGTAGCTTAACCACCAATTAAAAACTCCGGCAGACTTTAAGAGTTATTTTTTTTTTTTTTTATAGAATAGGAAGGCGGACGAGCATATGGGCCACCTGATGGTAAGTGGTCACCAACGCTCTTAGACATTGGCATTGTAAGAAATGTCAACCATCGCTTACATATCCAATGCGCCACCAACCTTGGGAACTAAGATTTTATGTCCCTTGTGCCTGTAATTACACTGGCTCACTCACCCTTCAAACCGGAACACAACAATATCAAGTATTGCTGTTTTGCGGTAGAATATCTGATGAGTGGGTGGTACCTACCCAGACGAGCTTGCACAAAGCCCTACCACCAGTAAACATTGTGACAAGTCAACAATGTTTACATTAGAGCGTACAGTAAAAATGATTGAAATAATTAATTAAAAATAAACAACAACAACAGCGCTTATATAGGCATTCCCCTCTCACGATGACCACCACGCGTGCTTGCCACTTTTGGGACCTCCTCCTAGGCGAAAACAAAAGCGATGCATGCGGCCATCTTGCTGGGGGCGTGGTCAAGCGTGTGACGTCGCTGCGAGGACAATAGATGCGCATGCGACCTACATATTGCCGATGGGGTGTATCCATACGTGTGACGACATACATCAGACCACTGCAACATCACCTGATCAATGACGTAGTTGATCAGGTGATGTTTGTGCTGCGTTCAGACGCTTTGTGCACTCGCCACAAGATCAATCACAAATCTTTGTAATAAGCTTATTAAAATAATGATAAGTTTAAACTTTTATAATAGAAAGTTTTTATAAAATATTAATTAAATTAAAAAAAAATTAAAGGTTTCGCGCACCAACATCGATTAAATAAAAAAGTTATCTCCTTATCAGCGGATATACATTATAAACGATCCCGCACATCATTACTCTGAATGCATTACACTCACGATCAGTGTAACATAATGACAAAAGCCTGACAAAAGCCGGATAGCCGGACACTAAGACAGCATTTTATTTCGGGAGCTGTTGACCTGATGTTAAATTCTACCATTTATTTGACTCGAAGACGTCGACTTGGTAAGGTATCTTGCATCACCAAAACGATGCCAGCAAAGGGTTACAAATTGTTATGACCACTTATTTTCCTATTACTTCACAATAAGTGTGAAAATTGCAGTAATTTAAGAATTTATTTGAATAAATTATTATTAGAAGATGAAAAATGTGTTGTAATCTTATAAAACGACCGCTGTCACCAGCGCCATCTCGCGACGACACGATATAACATATTCAATATGTCTTTTTGTATGTTGATTAAGAAGTCGAAACAAATGAAATATTCACATTAGTAGACGCCAAAATTCACATCCTGAAAAAAAATCAATAAAAATAGTAATATAATTACCGTAAGGATTTTCATTTTAAAATAATTCTGATGTATTTTCTTGAAAATCTTAAGTAGCTCTTCGTGTAGAGTGCACTGTTTCATAACTGCCTCCTTTTGTTTCGCCTTGCATACCAATTTTTCACGATTAATATCTACTGGTCTTTCATTGGCTAATTCGTTCGTTTTTTTTTCTTGGATACGTATGAACGCTGATAAATTTCTTATCTGTATTAAAAAAAAAGTTATTTTCTTACTAATTTGTTTATAGTTTTATATTTTGTAGTGAAATCTTGTCACAAAAATTTATGCAATGAATATAAGCCGAGATGGCCTAGTGGTTAGAACGCGTGCATCTTAACCGATGATCGTGGGTTCAAACCCGGGCAAGCACCACTGAATTTTCATGTGCTTAATTTGTGTTTATAATTCATCTCGTGCTTGACGGTGAAGGAAAACATCGTGAGGAAACCTGCATGTGCCTAATTTCATTGAAATTATGCCACATGTGTATTCTACCAACCCGCATTGGAGCAGCGTGGTGGAATAAGCTCCAAACCTTCTTCTCAAAAGGGAGGGGAGACCTTAGCCCAGCAGTGGGACATTAACAGGCTGTTACTATACTATGAATAATGCGTTTTCTTTAAATGAAAATTTTATGTTATAACTTTAGATGAATATAGAAATATTTTTCTAAATTTTATTAAAAAGCAAAATAAAATTCACGGTAGAGATGAAGCTTTAAATACAATACCGGATAAAAGCGAAGATGAGGATGATAACGAAATTATCTGGAGTTCATTATTAAAAATAACGTAAAAATATATATATTTAAAAAAATTATGTTTATTTATTGATCTACTGAAGGTCCACAACAAAAAACCAAAAACGTCTCAATGCTGTTTTGATTGTAAATTCATTATATTGAACTTACAATAACTTTGAAAAATAAGTATTGAAAACGCTGTCTACCAATATACAATATACATGCATTGATTGCCTCGTTGGTCTAGTGGCTTGATGTAAGGCCGCAGACCCGAAGGTCTTGAGTTCAATTCCCAGGTCGGGCCAGTAAAAAGTTATTGGGTTTTTCTGTCAGAAAATTCTCAGTGGCAGCCCGGAGTCTAGAAGTTGGAAGTGTGTACACTCCGGTGCCTCGGAAAGCACGTTAAGCCGTTGGTCCTGCGCCTGAACTCCGGTCGTGTCGGATTGCCGCCCCATCGGATAATGAGAGTTAGGGAATAGAGAGTGCACGCACTTGTGCACTAAAATATGTCCTGCGCAGTTGGCTAATCTCTCTTGAGTTTGGCCGCCGTGGCCGTAATCGGTCTGGAGGACATTATTATTATTACACATGCATATATTTAAAAATAATTATAAAATCTTACTTAAAATATAAATATTACCTTTCCGATAGTATTTTCGATTTCAATTTTTTCAGGGTTGAGTTGCTGTTCTTGAGCTTCGAGGGTTGTTAGTCGATTTTGTAAATTATTTAATTGGTTCTGCTTTTCCTTTTTCTCCTGTTCAAGTGTTTTCAGCCTATAATTTTGAAATTTATACCATATTCAAAAATACAGACACAATAACTAATAAACCAAATGTGAATATTTATAATAAATTAA
Organism: Nymphalis io; assembly: GCF_905147045.1. Lineage (NCBI taxonomy): Eukaryota > Metazoa > Arthropoda > Insecta > Lepidoptera > Nymphalidae > Nymphalis > Nymphalis io. The sequence goes on along the minus strand of NC_065910.1, from coordinate 8,344,263 downwards.
AAAGTTTTTTTAATATTTATATTTGAAAAATTATATTGAAATATAACATTAAAATTTTTAAAAGTAGAATTTTAAGTTTTTAAAATAGATTTTATCTATATAAAAGATAATAATGGTGAAACCAAGTATAATATATTTTATTTTTTATAGAATATGTAGGCGGACGAGCATATAGGCCGCCTGATGGTATGTGGTCACCAACGCCCATAGACTATTTTATATTATATTGGCATTGTAAGAAATATTAACCATCGCTTACATCGCCAATGCGCCACCAACCTTGGGAACTAAGATGGTATGTGCCTCTAATTACACTGGCTCACTCACCCTTCAAACCGGAACACAACAATACAGAGTACTGTTGTTTTGCGGTAGAATATCTGATGAGTGGGTGGTAGCTACCAACAGCTTGCACAAAGCCCTACCAGCAGTAGATACTCACTCGGTTTCGACGGCGGAGATCTGGTCGACGTCGAGCGTGTTGGCGAGCAGGCGCGCGGGCCGCACCTCGAACGTCGTGCACGACACCTCGCGGCTGTACGCCGACGTGCGCACCGTGAACTTGTGGTTCTCTGCGGAAACGACTTTTTTAAACGGACTGTGTATTGCTGTTGACCCTACTGGCCTCTACAGCGTCACCGGGCGGGATGGGCGAGTTAAGCTCAGACGGATTATAGGAGCCACACTAGGGGCTCAAGAGAGACGGACGTCCTAAGGGTGCCTCCTATGAAGCCGGACCTCGGCTTAGGACGCCGTTGAAATCGTCGGGCTGCGGCAACGACGGGCAAGCGGTCACTCGTATACAATATTTACTGTGGGGATATCTTCACTTACATATTAGTTATTTACGAGACATGCGACTATGCACATGTGGACGTCGGATATAATAATAATAATATCCTGGGACATTTTTCACACACGGCCATCTGATCCCAAATTAAGCTTGTACAGAGCTTGTGCTATGGAAACCAGACAACTGATATACTACATATACTACTTTTCTTTTGTAAATACATACTTATATAGATAATTACACCCAGAATCAGGACAAACAGACATGTTCATGCACACAAATGTCTGTCCTGGGTGGGAATCGACCCCACAACCTTCGGCGTGAAAGGCAAGTGTTCTACTAACCACGCCAATCGGCTCGTCAAATACAAATAAATAAAATTGAAGTGTCTGTCTGTGATTTCAAAATAACTGCCCCTTTTAAAGTTAATATGGCTATTTGCGTGACACCAAAACCAAAACAATCATTTTTTATTTTTGTCTGTCTGTTTGTCCGGGGTAATCTTTAAAAGAACTAAAAATTACAAATCTTAATAATTAAATTATAATAAGATTTTATTTTAAGCTTCCGTTTAGTCTTTGTTTCGACAAAATTTGTTGAGTCTGTCAAAAGTTAAAGTTCACGTACGTATCTTTGTTGTTTTATTATATGTTGTAGCCATTTGCTCATAGATGGCGGTGTGCATAATACGTCAATTTCTGAATCGCGGTGTCCAGATTTTTATACTATATTACTTTGTAGTTGTTTTTTTTTTAAGATTACCTATTCCTTAGTTGTAGTGTGTATAATAAAGTTTGCATTAAGCTGTTTAATTTTAGCTTTATTTATAGTTAATGAGCCTTATTATAATGGTTGTATTTTTTTTTTTCTATTACTTGTTACTGCTTTATCGATTGGCAACTATAAGTAGCATGTGAAAGTGTATATCGTGTTAAAGACATTCTTACGTCACAGCAAACGGTAAGACTACACTTAATATAGTATATAAGGAGGTTTACAACAATTTAGTATATATATATTTTTCGTTAATTACTAGAATAATAATAATCGCTCTAACATCATAAATACGAGTATTTGTGTGTTATGAATATCTGTTACTTCTTCAAGCTTTATCACAGCTAAAATATGACATAGATAATGTATTTTGGAATTTTAATCCCGTCTGATCGGACCTTCGATTAAGACACGGGCGATGTGCTAGTTAGAATACATCACATACATCCTTTCAAATATCATACACGCGCAATACGGGTTCTCAGAGGGACGATCGGACACCCACCGGTGAAGAAGCAGGTGATGTGCGGCGGCACCTTGTCGGCGTTCTCGTAGGTGTGGCGGTCGCCGAGCGGGATGCGGTGCAGGCCGTAGGCGGCGCACAGGTAGCGCAGCACGGCGGGCGGCGCGTCGAGCGCGTGCGCCAGGTAGGCGCGGAAGCCGAGGTGCGCGGGCGGCGGCGCGCCGGGCGCGGGCGGCGGCGCGGCGCGGCTGCTCACGGCGTTCACGGCGCGCAGGCCGCGCTCGCTGCGCGCGGCGCGCAGGAAGCGGTTCATGTCGTCCTTGCACTCGAACGTGAAGGCTACCAGGTCGCGCGCCGGCACCGTGGCCTCCAGGTAGCGCGCCAGCTTCGGGTCCTTGAAGTTTATCTGGGGAAGCCGTTGCCGTCACGTCACTCGCTTCCGAAACTTTTCGACGAGCTCGAGCAAAACGAGGGTACATTTTGGCGAATGCGGTACAGTTGACTGAGGACGCAGAGTAGTGTCATCCCAGACGATTACTAAGAATTTAAGTAATACAAGAAAAAAATCTTTTTTACTGTTTGGCGGTTAAATAAATCCAGGCCAACTTGCCCAGGGCCTTCCTACCGAGTTTTATTTACTAAGAAACGTTCGCAAATCGGCACCTCTGTTGCCTTATTTTGGTACCTTTGTAGCCTATTACATCAAATTTCATGTAGAATTCATAATACCAACGTACCACTAACATCATCGGTTCGTGCACAGGATGCTTGAATAAGTGTCGATTTTCTCTTAGCCACTCGACTGCCTTGTAGGTGTCCTTGCTGTATCTTTCCAATGTAGACAATCGCTTATTGTTCACATCACGCAGTGCAGTTAATCTAAAAATATTAATTTAAGTTTAGATATCGTTTGTTGAACGTGAAGCGAACAAGCAATATGAAATTTATATAAGTTTGGTATGAAATTTATATCTGTACACTTTCATAAATATATTGCACCTTTGCATATATGAAACATCGATACAATTTTTTATTGTACTATGTCTATTTAATAAAAAAAAATTGGATTTGACTATGTGAGGTATACACTACTTTAAATGGTCAAGCTCACTTTAAAAACAAACAAAAAAAATATATAAACCAATGGATATAATACTCCATTAAATGACATTCTAAATACAATAATCAATTTTTTTTAAATATTTTTCTTTGTCAAATTTTTTAAACAGTCTTATCTTATATATGGCAAATTTTATTCGTTCACTTCATAATGAGCGTTTTTTAGGATTAACATTTATTATGGTAATACTCTAAACAAGAGGTACAACATATTCAAATATCACCACAATAAAAAATATGAGGCTAGTAAAATAAATAAAAAAAAAAAAAACATTTCTTACCTTTTGTTCAATTGCGAAATTCGAACCTCGATCTGATGCGTCAGTTGATATTCGATTTGCTGGTGCTGCTTCTTAACTCCGTCGTATGCTGCCGTCGTTTTGCCTATTGTCTGTTTCAGAGCTTGCAACTCCGCTTGTAAATCACTTTCTGAAAAGATCAATTAAAATATTATTAATATATAAAAATATTATACCTGCTTCTTCACCGGTGGGTGTCGGTCGTCTCTCTGAGTTTTGCGGTTATGATATTTGACAAATGTATATAATGTATTCTAACTAGCACATCGCCCGTGTCATAATCGAAAGTCCGATCAGACGGGATTAAAAGGCCAAAATATATTAGCTATGTCATATTTTAGCTGTGATAAATCTTGGAGAAGTAACAGATATTCATAACACTAAAGGTTGTACAATTCAAATAATTTTTTTTGTAAGGAATATGTGAATTGAAATTGTGGAATTCACAATAATATTATATCATCTTCTAAGAATTGTTATAACGTCATTTTATATATTTTTAAGTTATAAATAATCTAATAAGTTATAATTTTTTAATAATAAATAATTGACAGGTACTGTTTTCATCTAACACTAAATTTTTATCGGCCCGACCTGGGTTTGAACCCAGGACCTCGAGATCTGTGGCCTTATATCTAGCCACTAGACTAACGAGGCACTTAAGATTGGCCCTCGTGGCCGAAATCGGTCAGGAGGGCATTATAATATAGAATAATTAATAATTTTATCGCACCTGTTCCTTTTTTTGATTCCAATGTCTGTTTATTATTAATCAACATCTCCAATTTCGCTTTTGCTTCGCTTAATTCGTGTTCCTTATTATTTCGCCTCTCCACTTTATCCTGGTACGATAACTGGGCATCTCTTATATCATATTCTTTGGTTTGCACAGTTTCTATTGTTTTCTTAACTAACTCCTTTAAGTTTTCGATTTCTCTGACCTAAAAAAATATATATGTTAAATCATTTGTGATATCATTATTATGACATTAAAAATAATTGTCAACTAATTTTTCTAAATTTACATCTCATGTTAAAAAAAACATAGATTTAGTATTTATTATTTCCATGCAGAATAAATTATTAATTCAATTGTAATAGTAAAAAAAGCCGAGATGGGCCTGTGGTAAGAACGCGTGAATCTTAACCGATGATCGTGGGTTCAAACCCGGGCAAGCACCACTGAATTTTCATGTGCTTAATTTGTGATTATAATTCATCTCGTGCTTTACGGTGAAGGAAAACATCGTGAGGAAACCTGCATGTGTCTAATTTCACTGAAATTCTGCCACATGTGAATTCTACCAACCCGCATTGGAGCAGCGTGGTGGAATAAGCTCCAAACCTTCTCCTCGAAAAGAGGAGAGGAGGCCTTTAGCCCAGCAGTGGGACATTCACAGGCTGTTACGGAATAGTTACATATTTAGTTACTATAACGGTTATTTGTAAAACACTAATAACCTTGCAGGACTATATTGATAACACCATACACAGGAACACTTATAAAATGACTTTTTTAAACCTTTCAAAAATAGAAAATTTTTGTTCGTTTCCGACGTCACTGAGAAGTGAGTAGTGACGTCAGGTCTCTCGTGCGTTGTTATTCACGATAATTCGGAAATTTAACATGGGATCGTGAACATTATAGTACTTACTATCGCTAGCTTTTCCTGTTCCATGACATTAATGGATCTTTTATCAATTTCTATATTATTCTGGATTGGTTTTAATTTATCTTCACATGCTTTTAGTGCCGCAATAGCCTTTTTCTTGTCAGATTCGTGTTGTTTGAGTTTATCCTTCAAAACTTTACATTCTAACCACTTTTTCTTCCGCTCACAAATTTGTATTTGCTCTTCGAATTCATTTCTTTTTTTCATCACGTCCACTTCTACCCTTAATCTGGAAACAAAAAAAAAGCTTCTTAACTACTCAATCGATCGACATGAAATTTTGTATACATGTTATCAGCGGGACATAAAAGGCCGTAAGATATGAACAACCTTAACCCCCTCCCCTCACACACGAGTAAAGCCGCCAGTAGAAATTAATTCTATATTACTATAGAAGGAGCTTGTGATGAGAAAAAATACCATACGGGTATGAGACAAAACTAGCAAATTTAAACATATATAAAAATGGATGTTGGTATATCCGTTTGACTAATCATAATATATATGTGCAATTTAAATAGAGAAGCTTTTTATAACACCCACTTTGTTGTAAATCGCTGCTGGGTAGTGCTGCCACATCAACTTTTATAGATTTAATGCAAAGGAAGATAAAAAAAAATTACAATATAATTTGTTATATTTCTCACTACAATGAAGATTCCAAATTTGAAAAAACATCCACACAGGAAGAATAACATCTGCCGGATACTGCTATATAATATAATAAGACACAAATAATGTAGTTAGGGCCGGTTGGCATGGTTGGTAGACACTTGCCTTTTTTTGCCTTTCCGCCGAAGTTTGTGGGTTCAATTCCCATCCAGGACAGATATTTGTGTGCATGATATTATCCGATATTTGTGTCCAAATATTATCCGTGGAGTGACGGAGAAAGAATACATTTCACTGCCCCTCTCTTTCCCATGGGTGTCGTAAGAGGCGACTAAGGGATATCTGTGCGACCATCTGCTCATCTGGTGGTAGGATGCTAACATCCGCCTGGCTTGTTACCACCGTACGCATGGTAGAAAACTCGTGAAGTGGCTTGCAGCCGCGTTTCGAGGTTAGCCAGCGTACAGCCAGTGCCCGAGCGAGTATTGCCGCGATGGGTGTTGGTCCAGTGGAGACGGCTGTTGAACCAATGCCGGGGGAAACTGTATTGACCTGCCGGACAGGGAGACCTGAAGAAACGGCTGTTCCGCTGGCCGCCCGTGGCATAGTACAGGGGCCCGAGCGTGCCTAACCAGCTCGCGAGGCTGCCCCACCAGGCCACGCATAATTTTGGGGTCGACCGTCGTGCTGTTTGGTGACCAGAAGGTGAGGTCCGGCGGCCACTTCCGGGGGGTTCGGGGGCCCTTCCGTCCGGCGGATCAGTATATTTTCCCTTTTGGCAACCATTTGGGGAAACACGCCTCCATACTTTGCCCACCCCTATCGTAACAATACGTCGCTCGCTTCACGTCTCTTTTCCTTATTTTTCGAAATGGTAGCGCAAATAAGAAATAACGGTCGTTCAGCGGTGCACACCCCCACCATACCCACGCTGTTTGAGGTCGAGTTCTCTAACATCCGAGGACTCCACGCTAACCTCAACGCTGTCCACCACCATCTCGAGACAGCACGGCCAGCAATGTTGTTTCTCACGGAGACGCAAATACTCCGCCCTGCCGACACCAGCTACCTTAACTATCCCGGCTACATGCTTGAAGAATCTTTCAAAGCGAAAGCCGGAGTATGCTTGTTCGTCAGGGCGGATGTTTGTTGTCACCGATTGCGCTGCTTGGAGGACCCCTCCTTCTCCATGTTGGTGGTACGTGTGGACCTGGTTCGTCAGAGTCGAGTCTACGTGTGCCTCTACAGATCCCACAATGATGACTTGGAGACAAGCCGATTATTTGACCATCTTAGTCGGGTGGCAGATGCTGCGCAAGAGCAGTTTCCTAACGCGGAATTGGTATTTTTGGGGGATTTTAATGCTCACCATGAATCATGGTTGAAATCCCTCAAAACTGACCATGCTGGAAGAACTGCTCATGCTTTTGCTCTCACACACGACTTGACTCAACTGGTTGATCAGCCCACCAGGATCCCAGACATTGATGGGCAAGCGCCTTCTCTACTGGATCTTCTGCTGACTTCTCACCCGGTGGAATATCAGGTTGTGGTGAACCAAGTGGAGCTTTCAAGCTCCACTTGGTTCTTCGGATCACGGCCTTATATCTACCAAAGTGCCACAGGCCAAGCTGCCGCCACTAGCGGTATGCAAACGTCACGTTTGGCACTATAAGTCGGCAGATTGGGACGGTATGCGCGATTACTATGCGTCGGTCCCTTGGAAGGAACGTTGCTTCAGTGGGAATGACCCGACAGCTAGTGCCGCTGCTGTTGCTGATGAGATCATGTTAGGAATGGAATACTACATTCCTAGCTCAGATATCATCAGTAGGGGTACGCGTAACCGTTGGTTCACTCGTGAATGTGTCGACGCTGTATCATCTAAGCAGGCGGCTGCGTTAGCGGGGCATCTAACATTGACTCACTGAAAGCAAACTACAATAAAAATTCCAAATCCTGTAGCAAGGCGGATGCACAGCGCATTGTACAGATTGGTCATGACCTTATTTCGCATCCTAGGGGCTCCCGTAGCTTCTGGCGTCTGACCAAGTCTGTGCAAAACAATTTCTGCCAATCTTCGCTGCCACCGCTCAGAAATCCGGACGGATCGCTAGCTCACAGTCCGCAGGAGAAAGCCGACCTCCTGGCTAAACTCTTTGCCGACAACTCTGTGATCGATGATTGTAGTGCGCTGCCACCAACAATACCTTCATGTGGCCACACGATGCCTGACATCAAAATCAGGCAACGTGATGTGCGTGCGGAGCTGCAATCACTTGATATACGGAAAGCTAGCGGTCCCGATGGAATACCAGCCATAGTGCTGAAGAAGTGCGCGGCGGAGCTGTCTCCTGTGTTAACGCACCTGTTCCAACTTTCTCTCACTTCGGGATGTGTGCCGGAGGCTTGGAGAAGAGCTAATGTGCAAGCGGTTCCCAAAAAAGGGGATCGGTCTGACCCGGCAAATTATCGACCAATAGCTATCACCTCAGTACTTTGTAAGGTGATGGAACGGATTCTAAACAACCAACTGATCCATTACCTAGAAGATCACTGTCTAATTAATGATCGTCAGTACGGGTTTCGACCAAAACGGTCCACGGGTGATCTTCTAGCGTACGTAACACACCTCTGGGGTGAAGCTATGGACAAGCATGGAGAATCGTTGACTGTCAGCCTCGATATCTCCAAGGCTTTCGACAGGGTCTGGCACAGAAGTCTTCTCTCCAAGCTACCGGCATATGGTCTGCCTGCTCAGCTATGCACCTGGATTGCCAGCTTCCTACACAAGCGTAGCCTTCGTGTTTTAGTAGATGGTTGCGCTTCACAATTCTATGTAGTGAATGCTGGGGTCCCCCATGGATCTGTGCTATTTCCCACACTCTTTCTTTTGCATATCAATGATATGCTCTCTCTTGGGAACATACATTGCTATGCAGATGATAGTACAGTGCATGGTGGATACCACGGACGCGCAGTATCTGGGCGGGCGGAAACTGAGGAGAGGCGGGAGGATCTTGTCATTGAACTCGATATGTTAGAGCTCATCGCCAAATGGGGTTCTAATAATCTTGTTGAGTTTAATGCCAAGAAACACAGGTATGCGCTCTCACAGCGAAAAAGTCACTATTTTCCCCTCTTCGCGATGGACGTTCGCTGCGACCTTAGTCCAAGGGATTACATCGAGGCTATTATAAAAACAGCTTCACGGAAACTCGGAGTTCTGAACAAGGTGCGGCGTTTTTTCACGCCACAACAACTGTGCCTGTTATACAAAACACAGGTACGGTCTTGCGTTGAATATTGCTCGCACCTTTGGGATGGCTCCGCTAAGTACCTACTGGAGGCCTTGGACCGGTTGCAGCGACGTGCAGTACGCATTATTGGCGACGTAAAGGTCACAAACACCCTTGAACCTTTACAATTGCGTCGCGAGATAGCAGCACTGAGCGCTTTCTATCGACTGTATCACGGCGAGTGCTCTGAGGAATTATTCTCTCTAATTCCTGCTTCCCCCTTCCTTCTTAAGTCCACGCGAGCTGGTTCTCGATGTCACCGCCTAACTGTGACATCAATTCCATCGCGCACAAAAAAATTTGGCAACTCCTTTCTTTGTCGCACTACCAAAAAATGGAATTCCTTACCAGCTCACGTGTTCCCCTCCTCTTACAACCCGGGTTCCTTCAAACGAGGTGTGAAGAGGCATCTTGCGGCAAGGCGGGGACGGCTAGTACAGAACATTCTTCCCGACTGTACTGGCCGTCGTCGCGTTTGGACTCTACTACCACTTATCATCAGGTGGAGTAGAGTCATTTGCCATCCCGGCGCATAATGTAAAATATAATATAAAAAAAATGAATATGTCTGTTTGTCCCAAGTCTGGATGCAATTATCTATATAAGTATGTATTTACAAAAGAAACGTAGTATATGTTCTATATCAGTTGTCTGGTTTCCATAGTACAAGCTTTGCTTAGTTTGGGATCAGATGGCCGTGTGTGAATAACGTGTGTCCCAGGATATTAGTGGTTGGCGGTGAAGAAAAGAGAGAATAAAATAGGATGTCCTGCGTACGTCGGCTTGTAATCCAACCTGCAGTGAAGCATAGTTGACTATGCTTTATCTTGCCCAAAAGGCCAGGTGTCAATCGTTTTACTTTTTATTCGATTAAAAAAAACTGCAAAATTGATAACTACCTTTTTTGAAGTCAACTATCAATACACAAATAATAAGCTGCAATGGGGTGTTAAATTTATCCATGCCACATATACTCCGAAAGAATATATAATAATCTAACAAGAGGAATAAAGACAAAACAGCTTTACCAAATCATGACCTCATTTTGATGACATTATGATTTATGAAAAACATCGAACATCGTCAATGTTATAATCGGAAATTTCGAAGTCAAATTACAATAATAAATATTAATTAAGGACGGTTTGTAGCGCATAATGTAGCAGAGCTTATCAAACACAAGGAATATATAAATCTAAGGTTTTTTGTTTACTCCTTGTTCGATTAGAATATGATATAGTTAAAGACTACCTCGTTGGTCTAGTAGCTAGATTTAAGGCTGCAGACCCGGAGATCCTGGGTTGAAATCTCACGTAAGGGCTAATAAAAAGTTATTAGGTTCTTCTGCCGAAAATTCTCAGCAGCACCCCAGGCTGCTGCTGAGAATTTTCTGGTAGTTGGAAGTGTGTACACTCGCGTGCCTCGGAAAACACGAAAAGCCGTTGGTCCTGCGCCTGAACTCTTGCCGGTCGTGTTGGATTGCCGTCCCATCGGATTATGAGAGTTAGGGAATAGAGAGTGCACCTGTGTTTGCGCATAAACTTGTGCGCTGTAATGTGTTCTGCGCAGTTGGCTAATCTCTCTTGTGATCGGCCGCCGTGACCGAAATCGATTTGGGGACATGATTGATTGATGATAGCTAAAAAAGTGATCTTACCGTTCATTTTCCTTCTTGAGATTATTCAGATGAGTTACAGTCTGAGAAGCTGTTTTCTTCAAATTATCCTTTTCTAAACCGGCTTTAATCAAATTATCAAGTATTTTAACGCTATTTTCTCCTTTAACAGCTGATAATGTACTTTTCAAAAGTTCTTTTGAATTTAACTCAGAAAAACTTTGCACTCTGTCTTGTGGTAAAAGCTGGCATAGATTATCTACCTGAAAGAGTCATAAATGTTGTTAAAAAAGCTAGAACATATAATAATAATAATAATAATGTCCGCCAGACCGATTTCGGCCACGGCGGCCAATCTCAAGAGAGATTAGCCAACTACGCAGGAGATATTATAGTGTGCGCAAGCACAGGACTCTCTAGAACAAAAACATATATATTGCAAATATATAATCAATACTATATAAATACTTGAAGCAAAAACTTTGTACCCCTTTTTACGTCAATTGCGTGGACGAATAAGAATGAAATTTAGCACAGTTAAAGTTTAGACGGAGGAGGAGTGCAAAAATGTTTGTGAAATATCCATCAGAAATACCTTAAAAATAATAAAATAGAAAATTACACACACTACACACACACGCAATTACGCATACGTTTACACATCCATCTGTTTGGAAATGGTTATATTCTGGTCAAATTGAAAAGAGATTAATATTTGATCATTTAATATACTCTTTTGCTTATGATTTGTCCTATAATTTGTCTAATAGATATTTGTGAGTTATACTATTATAACTCACAAATATTTATTTTGCCATTTCTTTAATTATTTATTAAAAGTTTTGCTTCACAACTAAAAATCAATAAATTATTATCTGTAGGATCCGCACGCGCAATGTCAAACGCAGTTGACAGAATCAAAAAGTTTTTGTTAAAAACTTCGTGTTTTCAGTGGTTTTTTGAGCAGTTTTTACATAAAAACATTATCGTGATATTTAACATCATAAAACTTTAAATTTAACTTTGTCGTAAAGTTTGTCTTTGTCGGAAGTTGTTTATAACCAACGAAATAAATAACAATTGAATATGGAAAAAGTGGCTACAACATTTCGAACTTTATTTATTAGCCACTGGCCTAGATAAGGAGTGTGAAAAGAGAAAAATCGCAATTTGATTACACTCAATTGGTGGTAAAGGTTGTCGAAATATTCAATTAATTCAACAATGAAAAAACAAAAATCACTAGAAGACCACATTAATAAACAACTATGGACAGACATGCATTTTTCATAAGAAAATAACCCGAACACGAATATATAAACAACTATTACTAATCTAGAAAATCTCATCGTCAGCTTAAAATGTGATTTCGTTGAATCATTGGTCCGTGATATATTTACAGTAAATATGTGCTCTAGTAGCTCGCACAACGTTAAAGATTATTACAACGGTCAGATCTTTCACAAGAGAACGCTATAGCCGAGTCATCGTCGTCATTGTCATCATCTAATGAACATCAAGTGATGAAGGAGTAAAAGGGTGAAACAACACAGTATAGAATAGAGAGGGTGTGCATACTCTGGCGAAGTCGGATGGGTAACCAATTTAGACGAGAACGAAATTGTGAAACACGGTCAGATTTGCCCAATCCAAATATTCGGTTTATATCTGACCGTGTTTCATTTTGAAGTCTCTCCCGTACCGTTACCGTAACAGCCTGTGAATGTCCCATTGCTGGGCTAAAGGCCTCCTCTCCTCTTTTTGAGAAGAAGGTTTGGAGCTTATTACTCCACGCTGCTCCAATGCGGGTTGGTGGAATACACATGTAGCAGAATTTCAGTGAAATTAGACACATGCTGGTTTCCTTGCGATGCCGAGATGACCCAGTGCTAAGAACGCGTGAATCTTAACCGATGATCATGGGTTCAAACCCGGGCAAGCATCACTGAATTTTCATGTGCTTAATTTGTTATTATAATTCATCTCGCGCTATACGGTGAAGGAAAACATCGTGAGGAAACCTGCATGTGTCTTATTTCACTGAAGTCTCTCAATTTTATTTAATTGGAGGTTCGGATAAGGCTACAAAGTTTGCGTCATCATAATCAAGAATAGGAAGAAGTAGATCTGTGCGAGCATTATTTAAAAGAAACGTTGAAGACAACGCAAAGATATAAATAAGATAAAAATATAATGTATTAATTTATATATGATTGTACCAACCTATCTTAATATTCAATCTTTTATTTTGTTATAAATTAGCAATTGTAGTCACATTCTTACTTGCCTTTTAATATATAAATAATGTTTTGTTTTTGTTAAATTTTTATTTAATAAATTAGTTTTATTTGGTAAAAAAACATCTTACTATATAACCTTTATTGATTTCACTTAATATAATTATTATGTTTTAGCAATGTGATTTTATGTAGGTTTTGTTTTTGTTAATTTCAGTAATTGTTTAGTTGTTATTGGTGGAAACTAGGCTGATTTATGTTTTATTTTATATTAATATGCTATAGGGAAGGCCGGGCATAGCGAACAGCCCAGGCAAAGCGGATACCCTCCATTATTCCAAAATAACGCGCTCAAGTGCGCTCCTGTCGCGTCACGAGGTGCTCCCCGCGCCCTTAAGTTGTAAACAAATAGAGCTAATCCGAGTCATTAGTCCTTTGCGAAAATATAAAAAAATGAACATTGCTTACGACTTTTCAATGTACGTTATTCTGTAATTACTCATGTTTATATAGTACTACTGTATTGGCTTGATTCTATCATCAAAATGCTTGTTTTCTTGCTGTAATATTGCTAAGAATTTTATTGAGAATTTGTTTCTATATTTGATTTTAGGTTGGGTTTAATTCAACAAGTAACCCGCTGGGCAAAGTGGACACCGTATTCAGTTTGCCCACCAAGTGTTCATTTGGCCCGGTACGTATTTTACAAGCTTTTATTGAGTTTTTCCTGTCTTTTTTGTCTGTCTCTATGAAATAAATCTTGCTATGTAAAGATTTTAAAGTATTTATGCAAAAAGAAACGATCTAACATATCCACAAAATTGGGATAAAAATGGAAAAGCTGATGATTTAGCATTCAAAGCTGGATTTAGAACTGCTGTAAAGGAGGAACAAAAAGCTAAATTTGTTAAGAGTACCAATTATAAAAAAAATATTGACAACGATTAAAGAGATGTTGATACAAAACGAACAAAACAACCAAAGTTGCGAATAAAAAACAACAACAACAAACAAAAATGTTAAAATTACTAAAATTATCATATATAGCTAAAGGATCTAAGGACAAAGAAAATGATGAAAAGTGTACGTGCTGTTTTGTAGAGAGGATTATATGGAATTTAAGGAACAACCGGTTGATGACTGGATCCAATGCAATTCCTTCAAGCAATGGAGTTACGAGAAATGCACGGCTTATGAGAGAAATGGCATATTTCTTGTGTGACAACTGCACTGATGACTGATTAGTTGAAGTTTTTATTATTCTTTCCTTTATTTACCAATGTTTTTTTTAATATTATTCCGTATTTTTTCTTTAATTAACCTTGTGTTCACTTTGCCCTATGAGCCTAACCACTTTACCCGGTGGTTTGGGCAAAACGGATAGCGGTACCAATTTTAATGTGATTTATAATTTTAAGTAAAGTACTGATGTTTCGTGTTTTTTAGTTAATTAGTTCAATAAATACTGTTTCAAACTCAATAATGTTTATTTATCTATCTGTATTGGTTCCCTTCCCATAGCCCGCCAAAGATTAAGGTATTCACTTTGCCCGGCCTTCCCTTAAGTGTCATAAGTTTCCCTTAAAAATAATAATAATAATTAATACTAAATCTACTAGAACGGTCAAATGACCGCTTTTTAAACTTTAATCAAAACTGTTATATAACTGCTTTTTTTCTATGTTCAAATTTGAATGAAAATACAGACAGACACTTCAATTTTATTTATATGTATAGATTTGATAATAGAATACCTTAATAAAATTCAAACTTTAATAAAATTTAAATGAATGACGGTCGATTTGCGAACACAAGTAATAATATAAAGACGCAATTATTATATTTCATTGTTTTATTAATTTGAGGACTTTGGTGACATTGGCGATGTAAGCGATAGTTAACATTGCTTACAATGTCAATGTCTATCGGCGTGTGTGACCACATATTAAATGGCGCGTTATGAAATACAGCCCCGTTTATGTGATAACGGTATTAAAAATTTCAACAAAAGAATAACCCCGTTCCAGAGGTTAATGGTGGTCATTTGTTGTATTTTACGTTTAATCGGAACTATTTTTCTTTATGTTTAAGTAAAAATGTTTGTTTAATTCAAAAAATAAATGTGTTTTTCTTTAAAATTAAATCCGGCGCTCTTGTTGGGACACCTTTAGATACCATTTGCACTTAGCAATTTGAATATGTTTTTTCAGAAATATAACGACATATCTACATCAGTACATTTTGTCTGTCTGTCTCTCTGTCTGTTGAAGATATTTAGTGTTATCAATGGAAATAAGACAATTATTATACAAAAGCAGTTATGTTACTAGAGCGCACAAACTATAGACTCAAAAACATCCGAATTAAGATGTTATGCTATTAAAGAAAAAAGTGTGCCAATTATGGCGATAAAAAAATAAAGTACAAGGCTTTTCATACCACATATACAGTACATTTCAGTAACAGCCTGTTAATGTCCTACAGCTGGGCTAAGGCCTCCTCACCCTTTTGAGAATGTTCCCACATGTAAATACCGATAATTATTTGTGTATTTCTATATAAAAACAGAAAAAGTTTGTAAAATAAATAAATGCAATAAATGCTTTTGTTTTATCGATACGTTTAACAAGAATTTAAGAAATTATAAATTTTAAAGTTTAATTGATTTTATTTGACTTTATAATAATGTATATGATAAAAAGACAGTCGTTTCTTGATTATCCAATTATTTTATTTGTATTAATAATTTAGTGGCAACTCCAGTGTTTGTTATAGTCATTTTAGTATTTAATTCAAGTGTATTGTCTAATGTTTGTGCCTTAATAAAACAAAATAAAAAAAAATAATCTTGCTTCCTATATCATATCCAAATATATAATAAGACTAGTATATAATGCACATAAGACGACCTTATATTGTACCCGTTTCCGACTGCGTGTGATGGAGGCTTACTTTTAGTCCGTTTCTGTACCCCTGAAGTGTATGTAAAATTTCATAATCGGTTCAATAGTTAAGAGGTGAAAACGTAACAGACTAAATAACTCACTTTAACATTAATAATAATAGTAAGAATTATAAAGCTCAGATGTAATATTGTAGATAAAAAATAAAGAAATTAATACTTTGATTTCTACCAATTTTTTTCGTGTTTATCTTTTCCCAAACTTGATTGCCTTTGTTATATCTTTCAGATAAGTATATTAACGCTAAATATTTTATTAGAGATACATATGTATAATATTAAAAATCATTGAAATAAGAGTAAAAACAAAAATATGTTCGAACCATGCAAATTATATTTTCATTAAATTTAATGAACTGCACGAACACTAATCAAATGATTCGGGCGTGTTGTGTGACGCACTAGAGCAGCGCGGACAAATATATCGATTGGCGAATGTTGCATTTCATTCGATAGAAACTTGCACCGGACACATTTTACCTGTACGAAGCCACGATGCCGTTATTGAACAATTTACTAATCGGACTTTGGGTCAGACTGGGTATGACCACCTACTGACCTATTTATTCTATCGTGCCTATTATTTAATAAATAAAAATATAGAAATAAATTTCGTTCCAACTAGGTGCCAACCATGAAACGTTGCGTTTTTCTTAGTGTTTTAACTTTATAGCAAAAATATAAACAACGAATATAACACATATAAACATTATGATGATAACATTATAACGGAACATCCGTGAACATTATAACGGATTACGATAATTGAAATAAGCGAATCGAGATAACAATATAGACACATACAACTACATTAGTAGTAAAATAGATAAAATTAACGTATGGATAACGTATGGATGAAAAAAAAAGCCGAGATGGCCGAGTGGTAAGAACGGGTGAATCTTAACCGATGATCGTGGGTTCAAGCACCACTGAATTTTCATGTGCTTAATTTTTGATTATAATTCATCTTGTGCTTTACGGTGAAGGAAAACATCGTGAAATTCTGCCACATGCGTATTCCACCAACTCGCACTGGAGTAGCGTGGTGGAATAAGCTCCAAAACTTCTCCTCAAAAGAAAAAAAAAGGGAGAGGAGGCCTTTAGCACAGCAGTGGGACATTCACGGGCTGTAACTAACGTATGGATATATATAATTTCATTAAAATTTAAATTTTATCAAAATAATGGCGTTTTCGTGTGGACTTACTTGGGCGAGGGAGTTTTATTACTAACATTAACTAATTTTGGAACAAAACTGTACCATTTTGAAGCTCATATTAATCCTGATAACTCTATCAGTTTAGACTTAGAAACTTTGGACTATGAGTACTATGACTCAACCAAAGATACCGAAAAATGTAAGTGACGATAAAAATCCAACACAGAAATTTAAAGTATATTTAGTGACAGATAAAAAAAAATTGGACTTTTTTATAAATGTATATTCAATAAACTCGCAAGTTTCAAAGCAACGACGCAAATCAACGCGTTCAAAAGTTACATAAGCTTTCACGCTATTCTCGAGGGTAAATACTGTTTTCTCAGAAAAAAATATTTTTTTTTGCCCCTTCAATTTAAACTTTACATATATGAATAAAAAAAAAATAGGAAAACAAAAAATAATATAAAATAATGTCCCACTGCTGGGCTAAGGCCTCCTCTCCTTTTTTGAGGAGAAGGTTTTTAGAGCTTATTCCATCACGCTGCTCCAATGCGGGTTGGTAGAATACACATGTGACATAATTTCAATGAAATTAGACACATGCAGGTTTCCTCACGATGTTTTCCTTCACCGTCAAGCACGAGATGAATTTTAATCACAAATTAAGCACATGAAAATTCAGTGGTGCTTACCCGGGTTTGAACCCACGATCATCGAGTTAAGATTCACGCGTTCTAACCACTAGGCCATCTCGACTCTTAGTCTAAAATCAAATATTCAAGATCACACAAGGCTACAATGTTACTATCTAAAGTCTAACACAACTAAATACAATGGTTTCATTATTATGTTGATGGAATAATAATGTAAAGGAAACAAAAGAGTTTGTAAGTGATAGTTTTTGTCTATCCTGTATTTTAATAAAAAAAAAATTGTGTGTTTATTCTTTTTCCCCGATTTTTAACTCTATTAAAAAATATGTTTATGAAACTACACATATCAAAATCCGTTCAACTGTTTTGATGAATAAATGGCAGCTGGATTTTCTTGAATTATTCTTGGGTGGTTATAATAAGTCACGGTATGTGTTGCAACAATAGGATTTTTTTAAATTACTTAATTTCTTATTCATTCAAATGTTTACAAATGTACTTTTTTTATTGTTATATACAAAATGAGCAAGCATTATATCATTTTATTGAAATTATCATACCTGTATATTGAATCTTTCAATAAGACAACGAACATCTTTTTCAGGAACCGCTACATTGTCGATGCTCCATTTCGAAACTTCTTTCATATATATCGTCCTTTTAATAATGACATTTTTCATTCCAGTTTCCTGATATAGCTCTATTTCAATAGTAGCAGTCTCACACCCGGTTTGTATATAATCAGAAACCTACATAAATATGAAAATCATGTTTGTAGAAATAGACTATTGACTATTAAATGATTTTTTAATCAACCGCCAAATAGCAATACTTATGTTCTGGTCTGAGAGGTAAAGAGATATGTTTCAAGAATGTGACAATAGTAATTGATTGCTATTGGCTTGCCATTGGACTGGTCTAAGATAGGGTTCGGTAATTGAAATATATTAAACTGAACCATCTAACTGTTTCTATCCTTTTATATATATTTACTTGTGGTAGGGCTCTGTGCAAGCTCGTCTTGGAAGACACCACCTACTCATCAGATATTCTACTGCAAAACAGCAGTATTTAGTATTCTTATGTTCCCGTTTGAAGGGTGAGTGAGCTAGTGTAATTATAGGCACAAGCAACATAAAATCTTAGGTCCCAAGGTTGGTGGCGCATTGGCTATGTAAGAGATGGTTGACATTTCTTATAATGCCAATGTCTAAAGGCGTTGGTGACCACTTACTATCAGGTGGCCCATATGCTCATCCGCCTTCCAATTCTATAAACAAAAACCTTTCAGCTAAATTTGATATGCTTATTGCTTTATCATTGATTAATTCGAAAATATGAGCAATAATATGAGGCAGTAAAAATGAAAGTGTCAATTTCTTATCAACAACTGTCAATTTCTTTTTTTACTAATCAGTATCAATAAATAAAATAAATTGTATTTGAATGAAATATATACCTTAGTTGCATTTCCTGATAATTTAAATTAAATAGAATAGAAATAGTTAGGTATGTATTTCAGTGTAACACTATCAGTTAGTCGCATACTTAATAAAACACTTGAAAATTGATAAACAAATGGACCTACTTTTGATGCTCTTCCAATAATGTTAGGTTTTCCACAAAGTCCCAAGATAATAGCACTGACAAAGGTTGATTTTCCTGTTCCATTTGGACCGATAATTAAATTCAAAGACGTCCCTGGGTATAATTCGACCTCCTTATATGTCCTGTTAGTAATAATAACAAACAAGTTCTCATAAAATATAGTGAAATAAAAAAATAACAGAAATGGCGCGTAAAATACTCACACAAAGTTTTGAAGATATATCCTGTATATACAACCGGGTGTGACGCCGTTTTTATTAATAACAGTAGACATTTTAAGCATTAACAAAACTTCATTACATATAAAAAAAAACAAATTATATGAAGTAATTTGAATTAGCAGCTCGGTTCCAACGATTCAATTCATAACGATTCGGAAACAAATCGCTACTGTCACAGGATGTCAAACTCAAAAGTCAAAAGATCTTTAATGTACATAGGGTGTTGCCACTTCCCTGTAATCGTTTCCAATTTGGTAAGTCACTGTAAGCTTGAAATAATTGGACGGAATTAATATAGTGCAGTTGTATTTATTTTATTCATTATTTAGTTATTTATACTATAAATGTATAAATCAAAATATATATTTATATATTTTGATTTATACATTTATTTTTCTAATCGTAAAAATTTCGAACTTAATATTAATACCAATCTTTGTTTATTACCAAATACCGTTACGAATTTCCTGAAAAATCTGAGAAGTATCTGTGTGCTTGATGCTATGTGTACTATTAAAAAATCAGTAGGTGGCGAAAAATTGATAATTTGTAAACATCTTATTTTATTTGCATCAAATCCTAGCTTAAATGATTTTTTTTTAAATATATTTGCTGGAAAGCCAAATGACTCTACTCCTGATAATAAGTAAGTACCTGATAGCAGTGATCCCAACTTGGGGGTTTTTCCCCCAAATATGGAGGCAAGATGTCCAAGGGTTTTTTAGGGAGTACATTTATTAAGGGGGATTTTTAGGGGGTCAATTATTCAAAACGTAGGCAGAGAAACAAATAGACCAAGGGGCCGTGATATCGCGATTGAGACAGAGATAGTTTGTCAAAGTGTGCCTATAATGTTGCCATAGTAACTGCATTCCCTGTTTTGGGAGATAAATAATTTTCAGGATTTAATTAAAACAAAATAAGTTTATTAAATTTTACTTTTTAATATTTATTATATTTTTTTTAATTAAAATATTATTTTGGTTTCCAACTACACCCAAAAACTGTTGCATTGTTTGTTTTTGTTTCCGTTATCAATAGTACTTCAGCATCTTTATATGGTACTGGATTAGCATTCTCCTCAGAAGCTGAAATCTAAAACACTCAATTAAATTATTAGTAAAGAATAGTTGCCACGTTTATTTCTATGTTAACCTCTTGTCTCGGAATTTAATAAAATTATAAATTCATGAAGAATGTTAAATAATGTTGTCGTTATGAAATTATAAAAAAGGAACGAATAAATTAAAATAACATATTTACATATAACGAAGCACTTAAGGTTATTATTGGACTCCATATTTATTTGTTTACATTGTCGACGAGTCGATGTTTTTTATCGAAAATCAGGACTTTTTTTAGCTGACGCTGGCAGCACTTACATGATAAATAATTATAGGTCATGAATGATAAAAACTGGAATTTCCTATTATCTTCTGGATTTTAATGCAATACAAGGTTCCGTCATGCTATGGCATAAATCACTGAGACAGGGACAAAATAGTCGTACCTACGCGTAAAAACACACATCGGCAATTTTATTCTTGCTATCACTTTAACATGAAATAATACGATAATGCACCATTGTATAACCTTCGATATGATATAAGGATTGTTTCTCGGCCTTTTCACTGCATAAGAATCGTTTTCTAACGTAAAAGTAAGCGAAAATTGAACAAAAAAAACA
Organism: Nymphalis io; assembly: GCF_905147045.1. Lineage (NCBI taxonomy): Eukaryota > Metazoa > Arthropoda > Insecta > Lepidoptera > Nymphalidae > Nymphalis > Nymphalis io. Next base: position 8,323,086 of record NC_065910.1, on the reverse strand, counting down.
ATGAACGCACCAACTGTCAAGTTTGTTTCGCTACTTGAGTAGCGAACAAACACCAAAACTGGTTACGCGATAAGGGACAAAAGATTTGATAATTCTATCTCTGTCTAAACCATTTGTAACGTAATTTTTGTTCTCTTTCTTGTATGAGTGAGAAGGAAATCGTCATTACGTCTATTAGTTTCTCTGTCTACGATTCAAAACTTTTTTTCCTTAAAAAAACGTACGACTCTATACAATTTATATTAAGCCTCGAACGAAACGAACAAACGAAATCAAATATAAAATCCAAGTGTGGCTATAACTGAAATATCAAAAAGCGCTAATATATTGAGATTTAAATAATAGCTGAACGGTCAGCGTGCTTATACAACACGTCTCCTACGTGTTGTACATGCACGCTGACCGCCAGAGCTTCGATTACTGGTCACCGAATGAAATAAAAATCAGTCATTAATTTATGTATGTAAATGTGTAAAATGCACCCGCATAATACAATAGCTTTTTTATACTACTTGAATGTATTTTGAATTTGTATTTGAAATTACCTCTTAAACCGAGTGTACAACAAAAAATGTAGAGGTTCTTAATCGATATTTACGGGAATTAGAAGGTGGTCCTAGAGGGAATATTCTGTAGGAGTTGGCATCACTGCCAGATGGTAAGTGGTAATAGAGAAGTAGAGCCAAATGAGACGACGGCAAATACAGTCGGGAAGAATGTTCAGCACTAGCCGCCCCCTCCTTGCCGCAAGATGCCTCTTATATATATATTGATAGTTACATTGTCTAATCACTCATGTACAAAAGACTGAAACCATATTGCATTTAAAAATGTATAATATATGCGCTTTAGTAATACCTACTTTTATATATAATAATTCATGAATGAACTATAATTATTATATAAAAATTCAAACAATGATACATTGATAATGATTACATTTTTAATTTCTTAATTTTAACATAAACTCAAAATTCACGATAATTGAAAATTAACTTATTTTAAAATTATTTTTAAAAATCTATTTAAAATCTTATTTTATTATTTTAATATTTTTGAATTTTAGAACACCTGTAAAAAAAGTAGGCGATTACCTATACACTGATATAATTTGCTAATTCATATATGAAGAACAGACGGTACAAAAATCTAGAACTCACTTGAAGATTTTTGAATACTAATAAGTAAAAACTAATAGTGAATGACTTCAAAAATGTTGAAAATTTTAATGCAGTAAAGTGTTTTTGAATGTAATTGTTTTACCCTAATCTAATAACAAAGACGATAGGTAAGCATCACAATGCTATTATAAAATTAGTAAAAAGATCACATCTTTGACTTTAAGTGACAATCAAAACAAACAACACACGTGACATCGGTACTCTTTACCACAAAACTAATTTAGTTGATATTAGTTCCAAGTACAATCGCATAATGTCCAGACCGTTAAATTTACTGATTGTCAGTATTAATATTACTAATTAAAAATCATTTAATAATTAGCACAGACCATTTTTTGTGTTACATGGACTTTTTGTTGTTGTTGGTAGCTTAATATTATAACATGGCAGCATTGGAATCAGAAAATAAAGGATAGCAACATTTTACAAAATTGAGCCAAGCAAACTGCAATACTCTTCGCAAACAAACTGATTGTGTCTATCGGCTTGCCGCTCCGTTGTTACCGAACAGAAGTGCGGTTTAGAAAAAAATTGTTCGTGTTTTATGATAAAAAACGAGTCTCTTATCGCTTTTTTTGAATGAAAAAGAATAAATTAGATTCGGTTTTATTTATTGTAATTTTACTAATGTTACATTAAGTGAAGTTTTATTAAAATAAAGTCTTTTCTTAGCTTGTCTTCCTTCAATGGAGGATTTTTGTTTATAAATATTGATTTATTACATTCCCTATTTTATGCATTGTTTAGTGCCTTTTGATAAAAAGTGAAATGTAGGTAGTACTTAAACGAGTGCATGATAATTACTGTTATTACAACAAAAATGCAACAGTTACCGTATAATCATTATGGAGTGTATAGGGCACTGTGCGATGTGAACTTCTGTGCTTGACCGTGTTTCTTGTGTTATTGTGTCCAGTTTGTGTTTATTTAGACAATGGAGGGGACCACAGAGAAGGATTGTTCTCCCTTGTGGAACTTATATCAACAAATTGTTTCGGATATGAAGGTAGGTCATAGAATTTATATTATTCTCCACAGTTTTCTAGATCGCCACTTGTCGGTCCACATTTTTTAAGCGGACTTTAAAGTCGCTCAAATTGAACGAAGTGTTTTTATCTCTAGCTTAGTTAAAGAAAACTGCTGTAATTTTTCACTTAACACGGTTACGCATATAGCGAATCGGTAAAGTATGCAATTTATTACGTTTATAAAAGATAATGCATACTATATAAATTAAGGCAATCAACTTAAAATATTCTTTATGGGAATACATACTCTTAAATAATTTATGAATTAAACCATTATTTTAAGAAGTTATTTAAGTAATTTAAAAAAAAAGCAAATTGTTATGATTTAATATTTTCAAAACTATTTAGTTTTTAGATGATAATGAACTTGATTTTTTTTTTATTATATTGCTTATGAATTGTATCTACTGATTAATAACATAACAAATCTTAGATTTCATTTATGAAGCACAAGTACTTAAAATCTATTATTGAATTGAGTTGACTATTAAGCTTAACTATGGTAGGGATATGCGATTTTTATTTTTATTAAAATATTCATTTAATACAAAAAAAACCACCAATTAGTATTATAAGTATTATAAGAGAGAAGAGAGTATGTTTAATCATAAATTTTAACAAGAAAAGACTTCGATATGAATAAAATATATTGTGTTTTCCTTGCGTTGACACCGATTGCTTGAATTTTTCTGCTTATTGATGTGGGACAATCCTTATAGGTCTCTATTACATAAAAACAAGAATTATTTAAATAGGTAGTGTAATGAGGGCTTATCAACTGTCCATGAGTAATTTATTTTAAAAAAAGCATTTTCTTGAAGTTCACTTATATTCAACGGTTCAAAATATTGACATCAAGGTCTTTATATAGGAGGGCTCGTTCATTTTTCAGCCAATGAATTGGAAACTTGCCACTTTACCCCCTATGTGGAAATGATTAGTATAGTATTTAACTTAAATGTTCACTTAGATTTTTATTTTGTTAGCTTATTTCAAGAACTAATTGACTACAAAATATCACTTTATAGCTATCGACTATTCCAATCGAAGAAAGAGTAAATACGAACGTAACATATGCCAAAATTACGTTACATAACCTTGGAATTTACTTTTTTTATGTGATATGCTAACAGCTCTACTATATGTACCACAAACTGTCCTGATCAATATATTTTTATAATATAAAATTATTTCACTAAACTACTTATAACCGCTTTAATTTTACTTCAAAAGCTGACATTCAAAATGCAATTTTTACACAAATCTATGTATAATTTATGTCATAGATTATTTAACATTTAGACCTATGATATAGGGACAATTCAATGTGAAAGTCATTTATTTGTCTTAACTCATGGTACGAATGGACTATATATTAATTGTTATTAAATATCAATTTAATAATTTAGACGACTACAGAGTATAGTAGCATAATGATTATTTAAAATGTCTATTAAAGTTGTTAATAATATTATTTTGTCATTATGTTCATTGTTCTACATTGAGATGGCATTGATAATCGTATGATATGGATGATTGTGTTCTGCCCTACTAAAAATTAACTATTAACATTTATCCTTCCTGTATAGGCAATAGAAGTTTCGTGGCAATGTAATTAGTTTTTTTTTTACAATTAATAGGCCAGCGTTTGACCGTTGACTTGCCTGATGTTAAGCATCGACACGGTCCTATATAACGGACGGACCTATAAGAAACCTGTTTACTCTGGATTTGAAGACACCAACATTGTACCTATCGGGAAACTTAGTTTGTCAATGAGGTGGTAACTTTACTTTTTAAACTTCGACAAATTGCAGGGAATCTTGTGGAATGGCAATCCCTCAAAACAAATAGACTAGTTTTAAATTAATTGATAATAATATAATTATAATTAAGTCAAAATTATATTATGTACCTGTAATAGCAATAGTGTCAACATGCAGCATTTAGATACATAAATACTGAATACAAATGGGAATTTATCTTGGAATATAACTTCATGAATAGTTATACTTGAATACGATGAGATCAGTCGTATTGTTTGCTCTCATATCTTATAAGTCTGATGCCTAGTTCGCCTAGTGGCTAGTATGTAAGGCCGTAGCAAATGAGATCCTGGGTTTCGAACCCCGTCGGGCCAGTAAAAAGTTATTGGTTTTTTCTGACTACAAATTTTCAATCCCAGAGTCTGAAAAATTAGCAGTGCTCCGAAAGCACTTAAATTCGGTCCTACGTCTGAACTCTTTCCGGTCGTGTTTCATTGGCCATCCATTCGGATTTCGAGTGCACCTATGTTTGAGCAGCCATTTTTGCATTATAATATGTACCGCGCAGTCGGCTGGTCTCCCGCGAGAATGTCCTCTGTCATCGAAATCCGTCAGGAGGACATTATAAGTCTGATATAATCAGCAAAATACGTATTTCTTATGAGGAGCTGCTGCGATTTGTTTGATTCGTAATGGTAAATTTTGTTCACCAGAATTTTTAGCATTATTAAGGATACAGTTTTTTTTTTATTTCGTAATTTACATAACTACATTAATACTTCAATGTCCTACGTAGTATATAGGGTATAATTGGGATTAATTGAAATGCATTGATTGCTTTAGTAAATAACACGATGTCTTGTAATTCGTGAAAGAATTAAGGCGAAGTTTATTTTAAAAATAGTCGAATGATTTTGTTAATTTAATAACTATACGTTAAGCATATATACACGTACAGCAATTATTATAAACATAACGTTTGAAACATATATTTCATATGGGTTCTTGTTCAAAATTTAATTGAATTTTGTATATTCGATTACAACAATCATGCTCTTTTTTATATTAGTGAAATAACCTGTGTCCACAGACTAAAATCCATTTAACTAACAATTGAACAGTACATATGATAGAATTTAAGGGTTTTGCGTCAGAAACGCTGTCTCAACTCTCAAATTCGAACAACTTCGAAAGCTTAACGTTGATTTTTGGTAATTAACACACTATATTAATGTAACAAAAATATTTAGCGATCGCCGGATAAGAAAATTCTATAGCGACTGTTTAATTATCTACGGCTTCACTTTTAAATATATTTTTTTAAGGGGTGATAAGTTCTATATTGCTGCATCCTCTTCTATACTTCTATTTATACTATTTGTGCCCCGTGACACTGACTGACTTTTATTTGAATGACAAATGTAGGATAGATACTGGTGGTAGGGCTTTGTGCAAGCTCGTCTGGGTAGGTACCACCCACTCATCAGATATTCTACCGCAAAACAGCAATACTTGATATTGTTGTGTTCCGGTTTGAAGGGTGAGTGAGCCAGTGTAATTACAGGCACAAGGGACATAAAATCTTAATTCCCAAGGTTGGTGGCGCATTGGATATGTAAGCGATGGTTGACATTTCTTACAATGCCAATGTCTAAGAGCGTTGGTGACCACTTACCATCAGGTGGCCCATATGCTCGTCCGCCTTCCTTTTCTATAAAAAAAAAAAGCTTATAGTAATCGAACGTTAAAATAAATAGACCTTAGATAATTACAAATTCCATACTATTTGCTAATAATTCTGCTATATTATTTATTTAACAAACTTTTAAACATTTCTAGATTAAAATATATTTACTTATATATATATACACAACACCATTCCACTTATTATCCACTTTAACGTTACTACCCGTTCCGATTTCAAGGTTCCGATAATAACTTCGCCGACGTTCAAAACGCCATTTTTTTCACGAATCCATAATGAATACTACCATAGATTATTTGATATTTCGACCAATCATGTCAATTCAAAGTAAAAATGGTTTACTTGTCTTTAGTCCTCGTGTGATTGTAATAGGCTTATAGGTAGTTATGAAGTAACAAACAAACCGGCAGAATTACTATAGCGCTCATAATATTAGTGTAGTTTAATTAGCAGTTGCACCTGCAGGTAAGATTACAGTCATGAGTGATATTTATGTCATCGTTTAGATCCCACGATCGTAGCGCTTTTGCTAAAGCGCTTTATATTTATTAATAAAAAAAATTAAGCGCTTGATTACTATACTAACTGATTGAGGAATTCTTAAATTGGCAGAAGAATCCGTAATAATGACTAACAATGCCGCATCCCTCTGGATTGAAAAAAGTGTTTTAAAATAGGATTACCATCATCACAGCGATGTTTAATTAAGTTCGTTACGTACACGATTTTAATGTCTATAGGTAGAAAACGTTTGATAAGAGAGATTTTTCATTTCAGTAATATTACATTAAAAATGTTACGTGTATTTAATTATAATATTCTCACCTCACCTCAAAGAATTTTTACAAACAATTCAAATGAAGAATCAATATGACAAAGCATCGCACTTTTTGTAGGGTTTGAAATTAATATGAGCATTAAGTGATTAAATTATAAACCGTCTTGCCTTTAATACATTGGAAAAAACTAACGAAGTATTACGGGATACGACGGTGTAGTGTCACGGTCTATTTATTACACTAAAAGCAGTGTATTACGTCGTACTCCACGCGTTTACAATTGTCAATGACGATTTGTATTTGTACACAAGTGTTAATGTAATAAAAACAACTGCGCGAAGGTTTATCGTTAATTATTAAGATTTTGCGTTAATTTAATCAATAACTGATTGACTGATATATTAACGCAAAGCTCAAACTACTGAAACACCATAAAAAATGTATCCAGGCTCCTTTTACGCCGAAGGTTAGTACCAAGGATTTTTAAAAATTTAACCCTTAAGTTAGTGATATTATGACATGTTATGGAAATTTGTGTTTAGCCATTCTGAATTATGAAGCAAGCGGAGCTGCGGGTAAAGCTCTAGTTTTTAATACGGAATTCTTTATTTGAGATATTGATTGAATTTGATAAGGTTCTAGATATTTTCTTATGAATGCTGGAAACGCTTTAATAGGAATAAAACTACAATATTATATTAAAATATACTGTACTAGGAAAGTGGGATGTTGGTGTTGGGAGGAAGGGATGTTATAAAAAAGTAGCCAATGTCCTTTCGCGGGGTTCAAGCTTGTTCATATCAAATCTCATCAAAATCGGTTTAGTGTTCTAGCCGTGAAAGAGTAAGAGGCAAACAGGGTTACTTTCGCATTTATATACTATTATAGATTCGAGTAGATTTTTACAAGGACCTTTTAAAAGTAACTTAACAAGTTTATTACAAGTGAAGCAATCACTCGTTCGTTTTGTGGTTTATACTGAGAATTCCATCTTAAAGATATAACCAATTATGATATAATAATACAAGAATAACGATTAAAGACAAAATGTTACGGTCTGTCTAGCGATGTAAAAAGGTACAGATTCGATCCTGGCATCCTTCAGCTATTGGAGCATTGGCGCTGTAAAAAATATTTATTATTCCTATCATCACCAGTGCGCCACCAACTTTGAAAACAAATAACTTATGTCGCTGTAGTTCATCGACTCAGCCACCCTTTAAATCGGAACACAACATCAAGTAATGCTATTTAGCGGAAGCATATGTGAAAATCGGGTAGTAAGCAGACAGGTTTGCACAAAGCCCCACTGCACACAACTTTACATGAATTTAAAGTAAAACGTGATAGTAAAACAATAATTTTAAAGCAATACAAAATACGTTTTCTATTACAAGAGTTTTAATGCGGTAATTCAGTAGTGGAATGTAATTACTGTAATTATGAATGTATTTAGAATATTTCATTTAAGACGTTACGTAAATAATCGACTTATTCCACATAACCCGAACCGGTTAAATATATCTAATCGTCTTCTGTTAATTAGCATTTTGACGGCTACTTAAAATGTTTGGTTAGTCAACCCTGTTATCAACGCGTCAAATTTGAATTCCTTAGTTACTATGTAAGAATTGATAGGTTTATTGTAATGCATTTAAACAGATATTTGTTACTTTTTTATTTTAATGAATGTGTGTTCAAGGGTAATTAAATCATGTTGAAATTTCAACATATGAAGCTTCTGCAACTCGCCGTGCGCGACGCTGCCATCCAGGTGGACCGTTTGCTTATTTGTTCCCATTGTAAAATATAACTGGTTGTAAAACGTCTTGTTCTACTAAGCATTCATATTTTCTTTTTTTAATGATTGATATTGAACTTCTCATTTGAATGAATAAATGAAACATTTCTTTGTATATGTGCTTGTCACATCATAATATCCTTAACACTATAGTGAACATTAAGAATAAAACTTCTAATCATTTCAATGTAAATCACATAATGCACATAAGTTTTCACTAGAGAATGTAATAACGTCAAAACTAAGATATTTACAACAAAATAACTACGCATAAATAGGCGAATACAAGATAGTTAGTAAATAGTCATTTTCTTTTCCGTTTGTCACACACAAATAATGAAACAATTGTTTCATACCTTCATAATTGGGGTGGATAATATGTTATATCAGGTCCTTACATTTGAAATTAGCGTTTTGTCGCACTGACCACTTTGATCTGAAATATCTCCTATTTGGTTATGAATTCCAAATTCAAATTTATAAATTCATTTAGCTGGTACGTTTGAGTTTTGAAAACAGTCATTCATTTGTTTTTTCCTCATTATTTTTTCTTTGGCGTCGCTTATTACCGCACAATGGAAAACATGAAATAACGGTATATTTACGAGTACGAGTTCTACCGTGGCACCAGTGCTGCAGAAACAGCTCGAAGGATTAATGATGTGTACGGCGCTGCACCACACACTGCACAAGAAACAACTAAGTTAGATGAGCTACAATTGGTATGTCTGCGACATCCACCGTACTCCCCGGACCTTGCTCCAACAGATTACCATTTTTTACGGCATTTGGACAACTTCTTACAAGGAAAAAATTCAACTCCGATGCGGCAGTCCAAACCGCCTTCAAAGAGTTTATCGATTCTCGCTCCCATAATTTTTTTAGTACAGGGATCAATGAACTACCTATGAGATGGCAAAAGTGCATAGATAACAACGGTGCATACTTTGATTAATTAAATATATTTTATAAAAAAAATTGACTTTATATTCCTCCCGTACAAAACGCCAATTTCATATGTATGGACCTAATATATATATATGACTGAAGTTTAATAAATAAAACTGTTTTTAGTTTAAAAATATCATTATATCCTTATATTTCACGTTCTCGAACACTATGTGACCGAAGCATATTCCCTTTTTAACGGTACAAGAACGGGTCGGTGACATAAACTCCGACATTACAGTTATCGCGATCATGTATAAAATAAAATAAATAGTTTCAAAGCATTGATCACAACACATATATTGAATTTTATATACGAAGTTTTATATATGAAATTGATAAAATAGAATGTATACGATTGGTTGAGCGTTGAAAGTGATGTGCTGCAGCGACATTTAGCGGGAGCATACACCGAATTACATAATATATAAAAATCTTCTAGAAAAAGTACACACACGTACGTATACCATCTTTTACGGTGATCGGTCAAACGGTAACAAAGTCTATTAATGTCAAACATGTTATAAATATATATATAATATTGTAGTCATGTAAAAATTGATTTAAGGGATATTAGTAATAACTATTGCTTACTAAATGGTAACAGTAACAGTACAGTAACAGCCTGTTAATGTCCCACTGCTGGGCTAAGGCCTCCTCTCCCTTTTGAGGAGAAGGTTGTGGAGCTTATTCCACCACGCTGCTCCAATGCGGGTTGGTAGAATACACATGTGGCAGAATTTCAATGAAATTAGACACATGCAGGTTTCCTCATGATGTTTTCCTTCACCGTTAAGCACGAGATGAATTATAATCACAAATTAAGCACATGAAAATACAGTGGTGCTTGCCCGGGTTCAAACCCGGCACCACACCACACACAAAAGCCGAGATGGCCCAGTGGTTAGAACACGTGAATCTACTAAATGGATTAGTAAAGAATTCGTTTGATATATATTATATTTTATTAACCAATATTATAGCAAGTCAAAGTCTAAAATCTACTTAATATAGAAGCGTTACTTACTTATTGAATTTCGTAAATCTATCACCGGTTCGGAAATAAACACCTTAGACATGAGAAGACTAACGAAAAAAAATCAGCGGGATTTTTTGTTTTTTATATCACAAGTTTTTTTTTTCACTTCAATTGTGATAATATAACTATAATTGGTAATCGGTGACGTAATGACCACGGACGTAGGAAAATCAAAAAGTCTTGGATTTAAAGATATAATAAAATCAATTGAACGTTATTAAATTTACACAATTATCAAAGTTAATAACTGTAATCTATCAATAACAGCTTTTTCGAACCGTGATCTTATTTTTAGCGCTAGTTTGGTTCGTGTTTTTGGTGGTTCGGTTCCGTACGTGTAACATAAATAAACAAGGCTGTTCAACTTCTATTGTAAACTTTGCGTAAGGTGAAAGTTATTTTTTATATGAAAGCAGAAATTTCGAGAACATTTTTTTTTAGACTTGTTACTTTTAAATCCTGTCGCAATTGAGGATATATATACGAGCTTCCGCACACGGCTATGCCCGCGTGTGAGTAAGGGAGGCCTGGTGTAAGGTAGACAATGTTTTAAGTCAGGGTATAAACTATCTTTATTCCAGATTTCATATATAAATCTCTTCAGTATGCTTGAAAGGGTGACAAAGATCCATTCGTCTCCCTTCCTCGGTGTTCCTTCATGCTACAATATGTCCTTTTTTAAGCGATGCTTATGATATACTTGGCTTGGCCGTGCCCCCTGACATTGTTGCCGCTCATGGGCGACGATGACCACTTACCAACATGCGTCCTGTTTGTTCGTCTATCTCGAAAGCGAAGAAAAATCATCAATCCACTCAAATTTTGTTTGATATTAGTAGGATTAAATTGATATACAAAAATATAGTATATTTCTTTCTCTCTCTATTTGTATATAGGCGATATTTTGAAAAACTATACGACTAATCTTTAGGATAATTAATGAAGTGAGTGAATAGGGAGTAAAATATTCGTGTATGACTTTTTTAATTGCTAACATTATATTATGGAAGCTTAACAATATTATTTAGTCATATCAAAAATGTACGTACATTTTTAACGATTCAAGCTAACCAAGCAGAAACGTACAATGGGAGATTAAGAAATGCGGAAGAATACAGTTTCATTACTCTTTGCCCCATTTTATCTCTGGGATGCTCACATTCGTTTTTCTTAAGAATTGTATGAAGCGTATTATTCATTCTCATCTCTTAAAGGTTTCGAATATTGGATTTAGTAAAATCGCAGTATAACCAAGATAGTTGGAAATAATTATAAAAACAGTGTATTCATTTTTTAAACAGTATTAGGACTACCGAATATTAAATACCTATCCTATATACATAACTATTTTACAACAGCGTAAAGCTTGTGCTAATGTATGTACGACATTGATCCTAGGGGTCAGAATCGAACAAACGGTTTTTACATCGCTAGGTCATACTATTTTATGTAACTATTGAGTTATTGAGGTTCCTATTATAATAATAAGTATTTAAGTATTAATAATATTGATTGAAGAATAACGTTTATTAATGTTGGCGTTTTAATAATAACTAGTCAAAATTAGCACAATGTTACGCTCGAAGAACTCGCTCTTTTCTCACTCGTGAAATAACGAAAATCCATTTACGGTGATACGCTATTTTGACGCGTGTGTCCTTAAAGTTGTTACAGAATATCAATTATCCCTTTTTGACATTTCACGACCGTGTTCTATTGTGAGTTTCGAGTTTGTTCTAACAGACTAAGTCTACATTTAGTAAATATAAAATTACTAGCGCTTTACCCAAAATGCTAAATACAAATCTTATCTAAGCTTAACTATTACTAAGATGTTATAATCAATTATTTTTTAGTAATTTACATAGTAAATTTTTAGTAACTTTAACTTTATTTTAAAAGATTTTATATCCATTCCTATTTTACAATAGACTTAAGACTAATAATATGTATTATCTCATCATGAATAAACTACAAGTGAAATAAATTGACGCGTATGAAGTCAAGTTTTTCTAAACGTTCTTGCTAGCGACATTCAGGTAAATAATTTATACCCATTTTCCTTGCTCTTGATGATCTCGTATCGAATCGAAATTAAATCATGTCATACAATTTGTATATTTAAACGCATTAAGCACGTAAAGACGTTGGTCCTGCGCCTGAACTCTTTCCGGTCGTGTCGGATTGCCATCCCATCGGATTATGAGAGTTAGGGAATAGAGAGTGCACCTGTGATAGCGCACTCACATGTGCACGATAATATCTCCTGCGTAGTTGGCTAATCTCTCTTGAGATTGGCCGCCGTGGCCGAAATCGGTGTGGAGGACATTATTATTATATTTAAACGAATCATTCTTGTTACTTTGCATAGAAGAATTCGTTTGCTTAAGCGTGTTGAGTGCAAGATTCACTAATCAGATTAAATTATTACCCATTTATTAAGAATGATTAAAGCCTCATCAGGCCATGAACCACTGGGCGGACGGAGTGACGTTATAAGCGAGGAAAACCGCAGGGAAAAGCTAGTGATATTCTTGAACCATAAGACATATTTAAAGAGACGATGTCATCTCTGATCTCAGTAACTTTAACTTTATAAATAAGTTACAATAGTGCGGTAGGTGTATAATATCTATTTTAGTAGATGACATCACAAACATTTCGATTTCGTATCAACTTGTCGTATCCCAACACGTTGCCTTGAATAGTAACGTAAGAATAAAAAAAAACTGAAAACCTTATTGTGACTGGCATAAAAAAAAAAAACTAAAATGTATATAAATAAAATTCTAAAAATTATTCGCTTCAGCGCCGTGTACCAATTAAGTAGCATTCGGCATCTATGAATGGCATCATTGATTTTCAATAGTACCCTTTTAGATGAGTCGGTTATAAACTCAATTATGTATTGCTTTATCTAAAATGTCAACTAAAATTGAAAATTCTACGAAGTATAATTAGAGCTGTGGTTTTGAGGTTTTGATATCCTTTATGGAGAAATGGATGGAACTGTTCTTTGTTTATAAATATTTTTGGTTAATAATTTATGTTATTTATTATACTCGTATAGTGTATAATTTAAGTGATGTCGGCAAACTTGGCACGTGTGCTCTTTATTAAATCGAATCGTTATTGTACATCAGTATCTGATTGTTTACTGAGTTGAGTTGCTACCAGTACAATGGGCTATCATTCGTCTTCGACACTTCGGAATCGTATTTAATGAGGACGCTTTGAATTACGCCTCGTAGTCAATTCTACTATCCGTAGGCGAAGCGAATCATTTCTTGAATAAAGTAACCGGGCATCAGTATTATTTCAATTCGAACAGTGGTAACATGTGCCAAACAGGATGCGGTCTTCGAATCGTGAGTGTACATGGGACTGTTACACTGAAACGGGTCCCAATAAGCCATACTCTTGGCTATAAAGTAATAAGCTTCAAATTGTCTTTAAGGAGGGAGACTGGAACGTAGGGTTTCAATTGCTAGGATACCCTAAAGATACGCCTGCATTGTGTAAAATAATCTGTCAAACGACCCGTATTAAGGGTGCAACGTATTTGAGGGTGACTATCGATTTTCGTACTGAGGTTAGGGTTACACGTCACGGAATACAAGTATTATGTAATGTTACGTTCGGTATTTATCTTTTTTTTTTACTGTAAACGACGTTTCACACGGAACTGTAAGTATACAAATAAGGGCGTTTGTTTTTCATTTAATAGTATTTTTAATTTTGTCTGCCTCGTTGGTTTAATGGCTGGAAAATAAGTCTCAAAAGGCTTTAAAAAAAAACACTATGAATAAATCAAAGTTTTATTGTAACTTAAACTCAAGATAGTATATAAAAGCCTTTTGTTTGTAAATTTAAGCGAAGAAAGATAAAATGCCAAGTGATGAATGAATTTAATTCAGCATGGACCGAATTAAGTACAAGTTACAGCATTTCTTAATTCTAGGCGCAAGGATTATGTAATTTCAGGGTCAAATTTGTGTGTAACATTTGAGTACAACGATCTTGATGCAAAAATATTTATAACTTCATGTATTGAATTACCTGAATGTATTTATACAATCTTATTAGTAAAATTTACACAATTTTTTTTTAACATTTCACAGCATGACAGCTATGCTTATTTGTTAGACTAATTTTTTTAATTTGATCAGAAAGCGTGAAGTTAACGTTCGTACTGATTTGATATAGTGTTACTATATATTAATAAGTATGTATATGAAATATTGTTATGAATTGTAGGAATTTTTAAGTAGAATCTTTAATTATCAATCGCATGTTCATATCCGATTTGAAATGGACGCAATTCTTTCTAACAATGTGTGAAATAAGATTTTTCTTAAGAAAACACTCACGGCCGGTGCCGACCCTTGGAGATGGTTTATCTGGTTAACAGATCTCCCACCACGATAGTGTTTTATCCATACATTTTGAAGCTGCATAGTTATGTTATAGTTGTTGTAGTGTTATAGTTATGTTATATTATTTGGGTCGTATGCCTAGTACCATAAACTTACAATATATTATGTAAGAGCTTGGACCATTCCTCGATATAGCCTGTTCCAACGACGGGAGGAGTAAAGATAAAAAAATAACTTTGACCATGAATTAACGTCCTTGGTCGAGATGTAAAATAATTTGTGGTATTAATTATGGTTTCGTGAAAAATTATATTTTAAACGTCGGCGATTTTGTTACGGAAGTTAAATTAAAACGTATATTATAAGTAGTCAGGTGGAATAGTGTTTTATTATTAATATAGAAATATTAATCGAGAGCTCTTTTTTGTATTAGAATAGCAGAGCAATTAGCAAATCGCATGAAATATGCAAATCAAAGGTTTGTTTATCTTAAGTCCTTCTGCCATTGGAATACAGTCTATACAGCTATGGAATGCCTGGTGTCGGAGTCCAATAACACAAAACAAACGCTCAAATCACAAAAAAAAAAACACAAGCATAACATTTACAAATATTTATCATAAGCAAATATTTTTATTTTAATAGCCGGCCAGATTTTAATATACATTTGTGTATGATGAAATTTGGAAAATATTTTATTGTTTTTATAGTGAATGTAATGTCAAAATATGTATATTTTTTTACTAGAATTCATTTCAATTTTTCGAGGCACGCGTAACATTTATTCTGCCGAACATGTTTTATTCCTATTTTCCGCGTTAATTACTCAACCGATCATCACGATTTTTTGGATACACGTTTTCAAAGGTACAGAAAAGGACTATGACAAGGACTTGTGTCCTACAAGGGTACTAAAAATAGTACCTACCTAACACCTGCCCTAGCAGACTAGTAACAGGTATAAGGGACGTATTTTTTTTAAATGGTACTCACTAATCATATATTCTGTTCCGGTTTCAAGGGTGAGTAAGCCAATGTAAAACTGGCACAAGGGACATAATAGTTCCCAATGTTGGTGGCGCATTGCGATATAAAGGATAGTTTATATATCTTTCAGTAGGTACGTAGGCAGCGGTGACCACTTCCTATCAGGTGGTCCTTTTGCGAGTCTGCTTTTCGATGTCAAATTAAAAAATAAACAAGTTCAGTAGTGCAGTGACAATATAAGAAATGTTTTGTTCTTCTATTCGTTTCTTGGTATTCTGTAATAAAATTCCGTAAATAGATTTAATTTGGTCTGTTAATGTTAATTTTAACCTCATGTATCAAACATTGATGAATAATGCTTATTATTCGATAAATATTATATACTATATGTACATGATAAAAATCGTGGAATTAGAAATCGTTGATTTTCATGCAATTAGTTATCCGGTATAATTATTTAATTGTCTTCAATAAACACACTATTTGAATTTGTAGAAAAGTGTATTTATTTTCCGACTGGTTCCATTCCGTGGGATCTACATTCCAAACCGGTGTTAGATTTAATTCAATACTCTAATAAGACTCTTTAAAAGCACTATAATAGAGTATACTTCTATAAAAAATATTTTGATTTTTGGTGTTGGTGGTTGGAATTGATTTACCATTAAGCTGTTTATGTAGACTGTCTTCGTTTCTGCTATAAATATACATTCACTTGACTGCATGTTCGTCTAGTGGCTAGATAAGGCTGCAAATGCCGAGGTACTTGGTTCAAACCTCGGGTCGGATAGATAAAAAGTTTTTAACTTTGTCTGTCCAATAATAATACTTAGTAGAAGCCTTGAGTCTGGAAGTAGGAAGTGTATAATCCCGTGCATCGGAAAGCGAGTAAAGCCGTTAGTCAGGCGCTTTCCGATTGTATTGGTTTTGCTGTTCCATGGAATTACGAGAGTTAGGGAATAGAGAGTGTGTCTGTTTGTTTGCGCACACACTTCCTGTGCACACACTTCCTGTGTCCTGTGTAGTTTGCTAGTCAAAGGGGGCATAAATTCACTTGTAAATCACCACTGAAATGCTTTATGTACAATAGCTTTACGCAATTCGAAATATTCTATTAATATATTAATTTAATATCTATGTAATTATGTATATTATATACTCGAATATGAAGGTAATGTTATTAGCAACAATCGTAAACGCAATAGTTAAAATAAAATTCGGAAGCAATAAATCTAAATATAGTTTTGAATAATAAATAACACTAGTTTAAAAATATCTTTTTTTGTTCATGAAATGAGGTTATGGATATTTTATTAATATAGAATATATAAAAATATTCTTTGTTGTTTACTGACAAGTCAAATTAATATGATTCAAATTATTTTTACTTTTTGTCTTTTCATTGGTTAAGATTTTTGAATTTTCATGTGCTTAATTTGTTATTATAATTCATCTCGTGCTTGACGATGAAGGAAAACATCGTGAAGAAACCTGCATGTGTCGAATTTCACTGAAATTCTGCCACATGTGTATTTCACCAACCCGCATTGGAGCAGCGTGGTGGAATAAGCTCCAAACATTCTCCTCAAAAAGGGAGAGGAGGCCTTAGCCCAGCAGTGGGACATTCACAGGCTGTTACTGTGGTTAAGATGCACAAAGTCGAAATACTTTATTCAACATAAAAGCATTACAGTTACGTATTGATTGTCAAATTAGAAACTATCACCGGTTCGGAAAAAAAATACACTGCCCTAAGAAGAACCGGCAAAATAAACTCATTGGGTGTTTTTTTATGTCTTGTTTACAAATTTTTAGTATAAAAAAAATAGCCAAGAGGCGATCGCTTCATTCCCAAGGTCGCCTTCCTTTTGCATACAAGCGCTCCTTTACAGTTTTTTTTATTTTTCATTTAATAACAGACACATTTTGAACACCTACTGGGATTCTGTTGTAGAACCGTATACATTGCCTCCAAATAAGTATCTGACTCTATGCGGCCAAGTTATAGGAGTAATTAATTTGTGTTTGTTCCGTGTTCATATGTTGTATCCGTTGGACCATCTTGCTATATGTTTATAACACAATAACATTTTTTAATGTACGCATATATTCTAATTCTAAATTCGTCTAAATTTCCGGCCGTATACAAAAATTCGGGAAATCTGTCATATCTACCGAATACCGAACACAAAACGAATACTTGGCACCATATAAAAATAAGCTGATGTCTAACTGGATATTACAATTGGAATCTTCATTATGCTTTAATTGTAAGTATATAAATGGCGCCGCAGTCGTTAATATATACGAAACATTATGTACTATGTAACGTTTGCGTCTTTGTCATGTTTTATCTATATAATAATAATATAAAGCTTAAGGGTTTGTTTGTTTGAACGCGCTTATCGATGGACTCGAATTTGAAAAATGTGTTGTATAGGGTGAGTACGCCCCCGTGTGAGTGAGGAGCATTTTGTGAGGACATTTTGTTAGTAGAATTATTTGTGTTTTGGGGTTTTGTTTTTTTGGGATTCAAAAAGGATGATGTGTTTATTTGGAATTTTAATCAGTAACATATTATGCATAATTATATTATTTAGTAATTATTCACTTAAATGTAAACTAGTTAAGCAAAAGTAAATCATTTAATTTATTTAATTATTGTTATTTTTAAACCAAATTCTATTTTATACACCTATCATTATATATATATATATATATATATATATATATATATATATATATATATATATATTTATAGAATTATTTTAATGTACTATTGGTATTGGGTACTACTGGGCTATGATCGGAGTTTCTCTGCGTGATCAAATCAGAAATGATGAAATCTGCAGGCGAACCAAAGTACCGACATAGCCCGAAAAATTGCTAAATTAAAGTGGCAGTGGGCGGGGCACATCGCTCATAGAACTGACGGCCGCTGGGGCAGAAAGGCTCTCGAGTGGCGACCACGAGCCGGAAGATGCAGCGTGGGCAGGCCCCCTACAAGGGCGGACCGACGACATAGAAAGAGTCGCGGGAAGCCGTTGGATGTGGGCAGCGCAAGACCGGCCAAAATGGAAATCCTTGGGGGAGGCCTTTGTCCAGCAGTGGACGTCTTTCGGCTGAGCGGTGTTGATGATGATGATGTACTATTGGTGTGATCTGAATTTAATATTAATTACTTGCTAATATATTATTATTTCATTGCTTAACATTAGATTTGCTTGACTATCGTGGGCGAAATGTATATACGTACCTATTAAGAAATCATAACATCTTCAAAATTACATCATGCAAATAAATAATTATGATATGATGATAAAAAAATAACGTATTAAAATATAATCAAACAGGCAGACCATTTTCATTGCACATTATTTATTTTTCTATACCAAAAGACTTACCATATACGAATCAATATTCTTACTAGCGATCAATTCATTATTCAGTAATACGTACGTGCGCTTAGTGTTTGAATATATTTGTAATATCAAGGTCGTAGAAGTACTTAAATGTTTACATTACAACTGTTATATAAGTGTAAAAAAGTTAGTTTTTAATTTAAGTAAAAAAAAGACATAATATCTCCTTGGGGTTTTTTTTTATAGTTGGAAGTTTTACACTCCCGTGCCTTCAAAAACACGTAGAGTATCTTGCGTCTAAACACTAAATATTTTGTTAAATTTTTTGAATATCATCAATGAATATTTTAAATAACAATTCTAGGTACCTTCATCTCTCGTTGACGACGTTTTAAAAACATTAGGAGCTTTAAATGTAATTGATGAATCGCATATGTACAAGAAAACGTAATCAACACATAAAACTGTTAATTATTTAAAATCATCTTTCCGTTTCATGAGACCTTTTTCCACTTATCCATCAATTAATAAATCACCTAATATTGTGGCATTTCGCTTACCACTTTTACAGTAGATGCAGTAAAGAAATTCTCATGCGCTTGAATTTGACAAGAGCTTAAGTAAATTCTAGGAAAATAAGAAGAAAATAAAATATATCTATAGCGCAATAAAAATGTATCGCTTTCGATATTTTCGATGAAATTTTTATCGCTAAACATAGCACGCACCTTGACCTGGAAAATGTAAACCTTATTAAGTTTTCCTTGAGAATATTATCTTTTTAATTTCTTGATTTAATAGACGCTTATTTGTTTATCGTAGATATAAATATTGATCAGCGCTAAAAAAATCGGTTTTCGAATGATCTGCCCCATTAGACAAATGAGTGAATGAAAATTGTTGTCATAAAGACTATATAAAAAAAGCTTTATATGAAGTACTAAGTAATGCTTGGTATGCGTTGCAATGCATATAAATTTGTTTGTAAACTACTATATTGATATACTGTTTTCTAGGGTGGTAGAACAAAATTTAAAGTATAAAAACCGACACGAAAAAGTTCGTCTCAACTTTTATGGTGGTCGGTCGTTATTTACATCTATTTTATATAAAATATATTAAAGGTGTTTTTTTTTTTTTTTTGTAAATATAATTTTCATCTCATTGAAAAAAATTACGGTAAAATCTTTCCTACGGTTGTATTTTAAAACAAAGGGATGAAGTAAAGAACCTATTGTTTGGTCGCCGTCAAAGTAAAGTATCTTAACTTGTCTGAGAGCTGTATTCAACGAGCCCTAAGTGGCGTAAAGGGTGAGCTGTCAAACCCTCTCATTAAAACGCTTTTTACTTTAGTGGCAATTCGATGTTTCTTTTGTCCATTCCAAAGTGGGCACTACGCATACTCTAAAAGAACTATTTGATATTTATTATTTCATAATCTATAATTTGTTTGCCAGATGTCATAATTGACCGAAGTGCTTAATTTCTCAACTGCGTACGGCTGGTTCAACGTCACTCCAAGCTCATATAGATATCTCCTCGCAACATCTTGTTTTGAATGTATTTTCATTAAATCTTTACAGACAAAGCGTTCTCGTTCTTGTTTAACTTAATTGACTTGTTTATTACTCACAACTATTAAAAAAAACCAAGTAACAATGAACTTACATTGCATCTGCGACATCTTGACTTCATATATACGAGTGACATGTCTCACGATCGACCTTAACTTGCATACATAATACCATAAAACAATATATTGTTACTGTATCGAACTTTTTCGAATATTTTCACAAAAGTAAACATGAACATAACTCCTATTGCAACTTTTCAGCTTTACGCGAACGTCAGACAAACAGACATTTAAAAAAAATATACATGGCTTATTTTTGAAGAGTGCTACTTTCAGCCTCTTGACGAGATCAAGAGCCGCTCGCAACGGAAATCTAGCGTCGTAGACAAAGCACCATACGTGAGAGTGAATGGAAACCTTTCGCTCTTATGTTGGCTGCATCCTTGTTTTTAATTTGTCTATTTTTATGATTATTTTCTCAATTTTTCTTTCTATTTATTTTATTCTCAATTGTTGTAAAATATGCTAAATGCATGTAAAATATGCTAAAACCAACAAAAAAATATGATTTTAGCTTTTAGTTTTTGTAGTTTGATTAGTATGTCGATAAAAATAGTTTTATTTATTTTTAAAGGAATATGCATGTCGGCAGCTCTGGGTTGTTGTTTGTCTTGGTCTTTTGTTGTCCACTTAAAAAGAAAACACCACAAGTAACCTCGTTTTCGCAACCTCTTTTTAGTGTTGTATCCCTGAGAATATCACTTAATTCGAATCGCGATTAATAGTGCAAAATGTTTAGAAAGTTTATTTTCTCGGCCCATTATGTTTATGAAAGTCAAACGTATGGTGTATGAGCTCAGTAATGATTCTTGTATATAAGTAGCGTATTAAAAACTCAATGTCATTGTCCGATGCAATAGAATCCTATTGTTTAAACATTTGCTCAAATTTGTTTGCCGTTTTTAAATTAAGTGTTCAACACTGCAAGGCCAATATTGACGAGATCTAAGCATCATTGCTGTATTTTATCAATGTTTGTTCACTGACTTGACTAAATTGGAATTACAGTGAATGATTATTTTCATTATTAATAGGAATAACAATGTATGAATTATAAATCTAAATATACATATTCGAATTGTCAATTCGCCGCTAATTATAGATTCGAAAATTCTGTCTCCTGCTACTGTTGTAATTGTACTGGATCGACTTAATTAGATAAATGTCTACCATGAGTGGAACGTAAAAATTAACAAAAATCTTACAGAACACAAAAAAGACTATGGAAAAATTACAATACAGGCAATAAGTAAGTCTAAATTGTTACTAACATTAGGCTGTATTAACTTGTAACTTCATATCCTGTTTCTATAACAGTAGCAAGAGTTTAACAGTTAAACAATCGAGAAAGACAAATTTACTAGAACTCATAACAGAGTACAGCTATTTATAAACAAATGGTCCATTGTCTCCAGTAACGGATTGGATCCCACGGGGTGCTCGAGTATGATAACGGACCTTAAATGTGCTCTACTGAAATGAACAAACTGGTAGTATTGGAGAATAGCACTCACTTAGCTAGTAGTATTTTTAGTAGTGAACCTTATGTTATATATGTAAGACCTATATGATATAGCTAAGACTTGAAGAAGGTGGCGATAAACGACAGGAGGCAAGACGAAAACAGAGATTCGGAAGCTTAAGCACATCTGGGGATAGATTTATGTCCAGCAGTGGAGTGAACGACTGGCTCTGGCTAAAGTCATCTACAGCTAGTCGTTATCTTGAGATGAATCTTAGTATCGTTTAGCAATCCGAA
Source organism: Nymphalis io (assembly GCF_905147045.1). Classification (NCBI taxonomy): domain Eukaryota; kingdom Metazoa; phylum Arthropoda; class Insecta; order Lepidoptera; family Nymphalidae; genus Nymphalis; species Nymphalis io. The sequence goes on along the minus strand of NC_065910.1, from coordinate 8,300,722 downwards.
GAATGTGGTAAACTATAATCTACTGTAAATGCGAATTTAAATTATAAAAAAACTCTTTGCTAAATCATGTGACGTAATAGCTCATTATGACCCTTAAGCGGGTGCCAGATTTAAGAAAGAGGAAATCTGGTCATGTGAATTATACAGCTAATTGTCTTGGTCTGCTTTTTTCTGCTTTTATTTGGATTTTTTCTCCGAGGGTAACCTAATTAGCTTCTGTTAATGTCATAATTATCACGATTTATTTTTACTTACGACGCAAACGCTGACATTTACCAGAAACTGGTAAATGTCAGTAATGTATAATGGAATAAAGCTCGGCATGACTTTAGCTTATATTTTGGGTGAAACAATTATATCGCCAATTCAAATAACAAACAAATAGAAATCTCACTTTACATAAATATTGCTAAAACTACAATCATTATAATAAATATTTCTATAATTTCAACAAAAATTCACTAAGCAGATATGAAAACCATACTTACGGTCATCTCGGCGTGACTAATTACCGCTATACCAAGCTAACGGCCAACTGACGCACCATATACAGATACCTGATCTTGTTTCGACGTGTTGGATCTTTATATAAGTGGTTATTTTTTAATACTTATCTTAATATTAGAATGAGGTAAACTTTTCCGTATTCAAGCAAATATAAAAGGACAAATATTTTTCGGAAATACTTGAACAGATTACGTTATTTCACGTGGCAAACATAATATTCCATTTGAGTTTTCTAATTAAACTGGTAGATAATATGTATAATTCCTGTAGATAAAGAAACATATGATTCAATAACAAGCATAAATCTTTAGCTCGCATTACGCATACAAGCTCCGTAGCAGAAGTCTCCATTTATGAATGTGTAAACCTGTGGATAACCATTTAGATGATACTCAATTTATCGTTCCTATGTGACCTAGTTACAAGTCTTTTATACTTCGGACAACTATTGCACGAGTAAGTAACCTATTTTCTTCAAGGCGGTGAGCTTTACAATGTATTTCGGGTCAGGGAATTATTTTTTGCCATCATTTTCTTAGGATCTTTACAATATCAAAAATATCTATAAAAAATATTGATTAGTATTTTCTTAAATACGCTTTCCGTTTATGTGGTTTTGGTTTTTATCTTATGTGCACGGATCTATTAAAAGCTTGATCCAGATATTTATCGGGATCAATTACACAACGGGAAACAGAATTACAACAGTTAGGGAGGCAAATTTTGGGATGGATGGAATTAAAGTCATAATTGAACAAATTGACCAAAGTACTCAAGCATAAGATGTCAATAATAATCTGGTTCGTAACCAGAATATGACATTAAAACGTTTAGCAAAATGTAAACGAAAATAAAACAAATACGTGAAAATATTTTCATACAATTTATTTGGGCTACCTAAGGCATATCTTGTCCGTGACGTGAGACAGTTCAATAAAAGCATGGGTCGCTGCACTGCAAATGGGTCGAGAGAAGGGGATGGGGTGGTTAGGAAACTTGGCTTGATGACGACGTTGGGGTCGACGGCCTGATGATGCAGTATTGTTGAGCTGCGGTATGGAAACAAGAAACGTAACAGCTTGTTTCCCAGTATGGGTCAAATACTTGCCAAGTTGAAGATTGTTGACACTTTTGGCTTTGTGGCTCTTGAGTGTTGTTGGGTTCATCTAGATTTTTTAGTACATGTCAATAACTTCGCGCTACTTTTTAAAATATAATTTGACATTTAAATTAAATTTTAATATACTTAAATCAAGTAATTGATATTAAAGACTGTTTTTTATTATGTTCTTCACAAGAAATCGTATGTACATAAAGCTTGTAATAAATTTTTAAGTTTATGTGAAACCAGCTTAAATTAGAATATTTCAGAAACAACTAATTTCCGTAAAAAATACTTGATAGAAGTAATCGTATCTATATAATCGAACATCCAAACTACGTCTCGTTTAACTTATAAATCTTTTATGAGTTTGTGATTGACAACGTTAATTATAATAGGTAATGTAAGACCAGAAATCTACAAGATACAAGAAGTTTCTTCAAATATACATAATAATTGCGCAGATGTTAGTAAGAATATACGCTTAGCGCATGACTGATTTTGTCCTTAATTATACGAGTACGACGTCATTTTCATAAGATTGATAATCGAAAGGCTAAATTTGATTTTTAATGTAACCTACATCCTACAAATACTCGTGACAACATAAAAATACCGTTACAAGAGAACATAAGAGAGTATAACTTCAGCTTAAGTATTTTAATTTTAAAAGCTTAATAAAATCGCAGTTGAATTGGATCAGTAACTAAATGTATACCTATTGGTTTGATTTTTATTTCTTTTCAACGACATTCGAAATGACTTCGTTTTTTAAATTTTTATTAAAATAACCTAATTATATATACCATTTAAATTATATGAATTATATTTTCATTCTGAGCCTTCATATGCTTATTTTGTTTCAATTATCTCTTGGCAGTAACGGAAAACATGAGGAGCTTTCATAAATCGAATGCAATTTGTCCTCTCTCCATCAGCCTATCATATACATCAACGATAAAAACGACACGAGAGATGTGTCGAAGGCTGACTCGGATACTTAGTAAGTGCTCATATAATCGAGTATTGAAATTATAGGATTCGGATACATGCTATTCGAATATGGAATATGAATACGAGTACTTTATGATATTCAAATACTAAATTGGGTACGCAAATCGCGATCTTATATCTTTTAATCTTAATATTGTGACGTTAGTTACGCACGATAGCAACACGTATGAACGTATGGACATTGTTTTATTATTTACATCATTCAAATAGATTCGTTTCCTATTAAGTATTCGAATACACATATATGTATTCGAGTAAGTGTCAAAGTCTTGCGACTCAATTTATTTTTTAACGAGTACCAAAAAACTCGAATACAAAACATAACCAAGTCGGCACTACTATACATTTGTCCAGCTGTGAAACATTCATTGGCTGTTACGTATAAAAGTGTGTTATCGTCAAGTATTATTTATATATAAACTGTTTGGAACACCTAATGTAGTGTTTTCTTTGATATCAAACCATTATTTGCTATTGTTATTATGTTCTTTGAATATATTTACATGTATGTTGATGTACCGTAACCGTAACAGCCTGTGAATGTCCCCACTGCTGGGCTAAAGGCCTCCTCTCCTCTTTTTGAGGAGAAGGTTTGGAGCTTATTCCACCACGCTGCTCCAATGCGGGTCGGTGGAATACACATGTGGCAGAATTTCAGTGAAATTAGACACATGCAGGTTTCCTCACGATGTTTTCCTTCACTGTAAAGCACGAGATGAATTATAATCACAAATTAAGCTCATGAAAATTCAGTGGTGCTTGCCCGGGTTTGAACCCACGATCATCGGTTAAGATTCACGCGTTCTTACCACTGGGCCATCTCGGCTCATATATTGATGTAATAAATGTATAAATAAAAAAACACCAAGTGTTACCATTTGATTACAGGAGTATAAATTGGTCAGACACAAGTTCAGGTACATTGTATTGATCTTAGATAGAATAGATATAATAGAGATATTATTGCTCTTGTTAGCATCATGTAATCAAAAAGATAAGGCCGTTAGAAATATAGTTGATCATATTTAATTCGGATTCTGCCATGTATGTTGTGGTCGTGTTTAGTAAAACACGAGACGAGTTGGAATTGCTTTATTATTGCGTTAGCAGCGCCTGGGGGGTTGCGTTGACAACATTACTAGGAAAACGACGGATGGAATTTAATTAATATTACTGTTCGTGTCTTCGTTCGGATATGTTCTTTGTTGATGCGTTTTTACGTTTTCTGTTTTTAAAATAAAACACAAAAGGTTTTCAAACAGGTGTATAATCATATTTCATATCTTCAATTGTTATCTTCTGAAATATACGTGTTTAGAGTGTGTCTTTAAATATTCATTAAAAAATAATAATGATACCAAGCAAAACTGGTAACTGCTATACGAATGATAAGATCATTTATTCTTAATTAATGGATTTTGAATGAAATAGATAGAAGTAATTCGATTGTTTTTATTGATTTAAATATTATCTGCTATGACATTTGCATTTTCGTGTGTCTCAATATTATCAAGCGCATTGGTCCCAGTAGATACCTATCGCTTTGTTGAAAATTGGTTTGCGGTTATACCGTTGCCAGATCTCAGCTACAAGTTTGTATATGTCTGTGTTGATTGTGTTTCTGGGTTACGTTTAAATGTTTGATGTATATTTTATGTTATAATAATTTTCGTTTATGTTTCTGAGTAATCTTAGATTAGATTATATCTTTAATCAAAGTAAAAAAAAAAGATTGAATATTAAAATAGTTCAATTTAACGTTTCAAAATTTATCCATATTTATTGTCCATTTTGTATTGCTTTGCTAATCGAAATGAGACTTGACATTCATAGAAGTCCAATTCGAATCCACATTTCATCTATGGTAAGGTAGAATAAACCACAACAGTTTGAAGATTTGATAAAGCATTTATGACTTTTAATAATAATTTTCGAATTATTTAAAAAACTATGAAAGATTTAATAGATAGAATAATACGAAATTATAATTAAAATAAAAATAACAACGGAGTGAGACAAAAAACGCAGAATTTGATCTAAGTTTGACATGTGTAATAAAGATAGAGACATACGTTGGCATTACGTATGAACGTAATACATTAATGTTTATTTTATTTAATATAATGTATTTCAAACGCTTCTTCATATAAACTATAAGTATACCAAATCTCATACCCGTCCGAACTCGCAATATGCTTACGAATATATAAAAAGTTTTTCTTCACGTATATAAATATAATAAAATATAGATATATTTGCCGTGGAGTACCGGCTTAGAATAGTACTCCCCCAATCTCATCCCGTGGGTGTCGTAAGAGGCGACTGAGGGACGGGGAAAAGGGGGGATGGGCAGCAGCGTCCCCCCTCCCATAAACATCTTACCCCCTACTGCGCTCGCCAACACGCCTGCCCAGCGCGGCGAGTATGGGCAAACCCCTCCCTAAATGGCAGATGCGCCCAAAAAAAGGCCCCCAGTTACCGGCAAGCCCGCTAGGCCCGACCAAGGTAGCGGTCGCGGTATCGGCAGGGCAGGGGGTGCTAAGAATCACCGGTTCACGGCAGGCTACCGTATAAAGCGACTGAAAATGGCAACGTATAATGGACGCTCGATGAGGCTGGACCATCATCTCGCCGAATTAGAAGTAGAGTTAAGTCATATAAACTGGCATATACTGGGGTTATCTGAAGTCCGAAGACAGGGGGAGGACACGATAACTCTAGAGTCCGGTAACTTACTCTACTTCCGCGAAGGTGATAACCTCTCCCAGGGTGGTGTCGGTTTTCTAGTCAAAAAGGATCTCATTAGCAGCATTGTGGAAATCAGTAGTGTGTCGAACCGGGTAGCGTACCTTGTCCTAAAACTTTCCGACAGGTACTCCCTGAAGGTTGTACAGGTATATGCGCCAACTTCGACATACTCTGATGATGTGGTCGAAGCGATGTACGAGGACATCGCAAAGGCCCTCAACGACACCTCGAGGGCCCACTACAATGTTGTTATGGGAGACTTTAATGCTAAAGTGGGAGTACAAGATAGCGGTGAATCGAAAGTCGGACCTTACGGCTTGGGCTGCAGAAATCACAGGGGGCAAATGCTGGTAAACTTTCTCGAAGCGCAGGGGCTTTTTTTGATGAATTCTTTCTTTCAAAAGAAGCCTCAGAGGAGGTGGACCTGGCGAAGCCCCGATAACGTGACAAGGAACGAGATAGACTTTATTATTTCGAATAAAAGGCACATATTTAGAGATGTTTCAGTGATCAACAGGTTTAATACCGGAAGTGATCACCGCTTGGTTCGAGGCACTCTAAATATCAACTTAAAAGCCGAAAGATCGAGAATGATGAGGTCTACTCTCCGACCTACCATGCTCCAAGCTGCTCAAGGCTCCGAAAAGTTCCAAATGGAACTTCAAAATCAATTCACCGTGTTGGAAACCATAAGCAGCATTGATGAGAGAACCGACACGCTGGTCAAAATACTGCAAAACACATCCCGCAAGTGTTTTCCGCCACAGAGAAGAGACAACGCACCAAAACTCTCTGCTGAGACACTCGAGCTCATGAGAAAACGACGAGAACTACCATCGTTTTTGTCAGATAAGGCCTTAAACCGAACAATAAAAACGCTGACGCGACGCGATCTCCGACACTCCAATACCCGTGCCATCATGGCTGCGATTGAGCAAAATCGGGGATCGAAAGTGTTCGCTCGCAAGTTTGGGAGGCCGCGTCTGACAAAACTTAAAACTGAAAATGGTGGGGTCGTTACCTCTAGGCCTGAGATTATCGGAGAAGTAGAGAGGTTTTATGGGCAGTTGTTCTCTTCAAGATCGGATAAACCCGTGGGAATCAGTATTGATGACCAGCGCGCCCCTCTTATGCGCCATTACTCCGAGGAGCTCCCGGTCGTTGACCAAGGAGAGATTAGGGCGGCTCTAGAACAGCTTAAAAACAACAAAGCTCCGGGAGATGACGGAATCACAACAGAGTTGCTTAAGGCAGGCGGGACCCCGGTCCTGAAAGAGCTAGCAAGCCTCTTTAATTCCGTCATCCAACATGGCAAGACCCCGGAAACGTGGAGCGGGAGTGAGGTGGTACTGTTTTTCAAGAAAGGTGATAAAACCCTCTTGAAAAACTACAGACCAATCTCCCTCCTGAGTCACGTGTATAAGCTGTTCTCAAGAGTCGTCACGAACCGTCTCGCCAGACGACTTGACGAGTTCCAGCCCCCAGAGCAAGCCGGCTTTCGATCAGGCTACAGCACCGTGGACCACATCCATACTGTTCGGCAGATTGTGCAGAAGACCGAAGAGTACAATCAGCCGCTGTGTATGGCATTTGTGGACTACGAGAAAGCCTTCGACTCCATCGAAACCTGGGCAGTGCTCGACTCATTGCAGAGATGTCATATCGATTGGAGATATATCGAGGTACTGAGATGTCTGTACAACGCCGCTACAATGACTGTCCACATCCAGGACTGTAAGACGAAGGCGATCCAACTGCGCAGAGGGGTGAGACAGGGGGATGTAATATCCCCGAAACTGTTCACCAACGCGTTGGAAGACGTTTTCAAAACGCTGGATTGGACTAGGTATGGAGTCAATGTAAACGGCGAGTACATCTCACACCTTCGATTTGCCGACGATATCGTCATCATAGCAGAGTCGCTGGAACAACTCACCGAAATGCTGCGTAGCCTAGGCGAGTCTTCCCGGTGTGTCGGTCTCGGTATGAACTTGGACAAGACCAAGGTCATGTTCAATAGGCATGTCGTGCCGGGACCGATATACGTCGAGGGGAAACCTCTCGAAGTTGTTAGTGAATATACCTACCTAGGACAGATAATACAAGTCGGTAGGAACAACTTCGAGAAGGAAGCCGATCGAAGAATTCGCTTGGGATGGGCAGCATTTGGCAACCTTCGTCAAGTCCTCAAGTCGTCTATACCGCAATGTTTGAAGACGAAAGTCTTCAACCAATGCGTCTTACCTGCCATGACATACGGTGCCGAAACGTGGACACTAACTGCGGGACTAGTCCACAAATTCAAAGTCGCTCAGCGTGCTATGGAGCGAGCTATGCTCGGAGTATCTTTGAAGGATAAGATCAGAAATGAGATTATCCGGAAAAGAACCGGAGTCACCGACATAGCTTGCAAAATTAGCAGGCTGAAGTGGCAGTGGGCTGGTCACGTATGTCGTAGGACCGATGGCCGTTGGAGCAGACGAGTCCTAGAGTGGAGACCGCGAATCGGCAATCGCAGCGTAGGGCGCCCTCCAGCCAGGTGGACCGACGACCTTAAGAAGGTGGCGGGCACCAACTGGATGCGGAAGGCGGAGGACAGGGAGCTTTGGCGCACCTTGGGAGAGGCCTATGTTCAGCAGTGGACAACGATTGGCTGTTGATTGATTGATTGATAGATATATGCTATAACGTTAATCTGTAATGTTATAGACCTAATTTTATATTATTATCTGTAAAAATACAGAATATTGTAGAAATGTTAGAGGTTATCATTATGATAACTTTCGAAGCAAAACGGAGATAATTTAATGCGAATATATTTTTGTTATTTCTACATGGGAGCTCCCATTAGCTAAACTTAGCTAATAACTTAGCTAAGTTATTTGGGTTTTTCCGTCAGTTGATACTATTAGAAAGGCACACGCATGATTAAGCATTAGATTTTTCTTAACAGTAAAAAATCCTTATACATATACGTTTACGGTTCATTAACTCAAAAGATGTTAGTCGTAGCTATCATTTGAACTGTAAATCAAGATTAGGAAGGTCATTGCGACGATATCCACAAGGTCATCCTGTAAGAAATCAATTCCAAAATCAACCGCATATCCAATTGTGAAATAACATAAACTCAGGTTGATATGATGCTATCGTTTTGTGCCGTTTTCCTTTAATATGTATAAAAAAGTTTTAGCAATCAGCATCAGAAAGTATGTGCATCCCGTACGAGATTTAAACTAAAACTTCCCTTTTTTATATAGAATAGGAAGGCGAGCATGTGGCCCACCTGATGGTTAGTGGCCAACCAACCAACGCCCATAGACATGGCCATTGTAAGAAATGTTAACCATCGCTTAAATCACCAATGCGCCACCGACCTTGGGAAGATGTTATGTTCTTTGTGCATGTAATTACACTGGCTCACTCACCCTTCCAACCGGAACACGACAATACCAAGTACTGCTGTTTTGCGGTAGAATATCTGATGAGTAGATGGTACCTACCCAGACGAGCTTGCACAGAGCCATGTTACCACCAGTAACATGTTTGCGTTTGCATAAAATTGTAGGAATATATTAGCGAACTTTAGTGGAGATGATGGATATTTTATAAAATGGAGTCTATACAAACTTTCGCTAACGCAAACGTTGGGATGCGTTTGAAACTCGGGAAAGGAAATAACTGATCAGCTCTCATTCATGTTAATCTTGTTAAAATAATTTATTGCTGAAAGTTTAAGCTTAAACTTTTACGTCAGCGTTTACATACATGTATGGGTAAGTTATAGCATACGTGGATACTTTATGAATGGCATTTCTCCTTACAAACTTTTCGCGAACGCAATCGTGATAGCTGCTGTGTGTCTAGTGCCAGTTTTTTACATATTCGATGGCGTTTACGTTAACTGAGATTTTTATGGAATGAAAACAGCGCGGTCTAGTGACTGTAATCTTAATTCCATACAAATCGGAGTAATTTGCAGCGCTATCGAGTAAGTAAATAACTCGCACTAGGCACAGCGTTCTAAAATTAAATAAAAAGTTCGATGTATTTCGCCAAGTGGTTGTGTTAACCTGATTTACAGAATAGCTTTCCATAAAAATAACCAAAACTGTTCATACTTTGATACACAGTTTTTAAATTACTATTATTGAGTGAAACTTGGTGTATTAATCAACGTTAGTTTTCTTTAGCATTTTAAGAGTGTACCTCAAAGTGTTGTGGGACCTCGTTCGACAGTAACAGTACAGTAATAGCCTGTTAATGTCCCACTGCTGGGCTAAGGCCTCCTCTTCCTTTTGAGGGAAAGGTTTAGATCTTATTACAACACGCTGCTTCAATGCGGGTTAGTAGAATACACATGTGACATAATTTCAATGAAATTAGACACATGCAGGTTTCCTTCCACGACGTTTTCCTTCACCGTCAAGCACGAGATGAATTATAATCATAAATTAAGCACATGAGAATTCAGTGGTGCTTGCCCGGGTTTGAACCCACGATCGTCGGTTAAGATTCACGCGTTCTAACCACTAGGCCATCTCGGCTTTTTTGCTCTCACTGCCTCGTTCGACAATAGGAATCAAACATTGTCAAAACAAATGATGATTAATGACACTGAGTGAAATCATTCTAAACAATAGTGATGATGAGAATGTCTTCACGTGAAGATGATTGAAGTACCGTATCCACAATTGACATCTAAATTAAAGAGACAAAAACTTTTCAAGGAAATCAAATTAAAAAGATCGTTTCATTTGTTTCGAGATTTGATGCTATCAAATAAACATATTTATATTATATGCTATTATTTGTACTATATTTTTATATGGATTGAAGTTGACAAGTTCCTTTTTAGTGGATGCCCAGAAGTATACACAATAAGTGTCCCAGTGACAAGAAAACCGACAGCCTTCTTCCTTTTAAGGTGAAAATAATCAAAGGTTCATCAATCCTTAAATGCGAGTTGGATAAGAACTTTTTCTCACACATTGAGGTTACCTCAGGATACGCTTTCCTTCACCATTTATCAACATAAAAAAATTTATCCACGTTCTCTATTTACTAGGTTTTTGATTTACCAATTTTCCCGTTTCGATCAAACTAGATTAATTAAGGTATATAATGTCACCATCCACCCAGGAAGTTTTAACTGCAATACTCCATAACAAGGTTTTAATAATGAAGTTACGTGTGCCAGCAGCTCATCGATCGATTTCATTTCATGATCAGCCTTCCAACATGCGTTACTATATAGTCGGATTTTTAAGCTTTATTGTTCCTTTTTTTTTTTTGGAACAAATTGTAAAGTTTGATTCTGTATTAATGGGAATTACCTGATACTTTTTTTCGAATACAGCTGCGAATATGCTGCCCATGTGCTGCAACACCTACTAATTTTCTTTTTTCATCTGATTGGGTTGTTTTTTTATATATGTTAATGGCGAATTGGTCATCATACATAGCCGCCTCTTGTACTTCCCATTAATAAGTTGTAAGCATTTTTTTTGTACCTACCGTTTTCTTTATTTGTATAATAAAGATTGCCTCATTGGTCTAGTGACTTGTTGTAAGGCCGCAGACCCGGAGGTCCTTGGTTCAATTCTCAGGTCGGGCCAATAAAAAGTTATTGGGTTTTTCTGTCAGAAAATTCTCAATAGCAGCCCGGAGTCTGGAAGTTGGAAGTGTGTACACTCCCGTGCCTCGAAAAGCACGTAAATCCATTGGTCCTGCGACTGAACTCTTTCCAGTCGTGTCGGATTGCCGTCCCATCGGATTATGAGAGTTAGGGAATAGAGAGTGCACCTGAGTTTGCGCACACACTTGTGCACTATAATATCTCCTGCGTAGTTAGCTAATCTTTCTTGAGATTGGCCGCCGTGATCGGTCTGGAGGACACTATTATTACAATAAAATATTATTGTCGCGTGTCTTGAAGATTTATATTATGCTTATTTGTATAAGCGGTTCTCACTCTGTATATTCGGGGCGTCACGGGATCGCTTGCGCATATTGCTACGAAGGATTTAGAAAAATGATGTGTAGTTGTGTGTTCTATACTTCAATTAACATATTGATGTTATTATTAACATATTTAAAATGTAGGAGACATTCCTCTTCAGTAATAAGGAAATTAAAGGTCTTTACCATTATTCGGTGCATATTGGGACAGAAGTTCATTAAACACGCAAATTACCTTACGATGTTTTCTTTCAACGCGCTCTGCGTTAAACAAGACCAATTATGACTAGAAATTAAGCACATTTATATATCAGTGGTAAATATGTAAATGTTAAGATCAGAATATTCTATCCACGGGGTTATCTTGGCTCACCAACAAGATAGACGTGTTGTCTTACTTGATAAACAGCTAAATAAATACGTCCTCCATTTTATTTGTATTGGATATTTTTTATATAATATATTGATTGTATATCTTAAGTTTTACGGCCCGTTATGAAACCAGGTTTTAATTTCTAATCCATGTGGGATGCGTTATGCGATTATTCGTCGTGGGCTAAACAAGTTTCAAAGTGAAAAATATGTAAACTAAACGCTTATTGAATTCTAACCTTGCTATATTTATTTGTTTTTGACATAAATAAAATTTGAAAGTTTATAGTGAAAAATATTTACGTAATGGTGGTTGTTACGTAAGGCTGTGCAAGCCACCACCCACTCATCACATATCGTGTTCTGTTCTGGTGTCGTGTCCTCTGAAACTGAATTTTTAAGTGATTAGTTAAACAATGCTGTGTCTTATTCTCCAAACCTTCTCCTCAAAAAGAGGAGAGGAGGCCTTTAGCCCAGCAGTGGGACATTCACAGGCTGTTACGGTACGGTACGGTGTCTTATTCTATCAAATTTTGAATCAATGTTTAGAGAAACAGAGAAATCAGTGTTAAGCTAAATACACATTGTGGTAGGGCTTTGTGCAAGCTCGTCTGGGTAGGTACCACCCACTCATCGGATATTTTACCGCAAAACGGCAATGCTTAGTATTGTTGCATTCCAATTTAAAGGGTGAGTGACTGGCTCAGTGTAATTATATCCTAGTATCAATTAATTCATAATATTCGTACGCATCTATGTATACATGTTTCTATGTTTAGAAAATATTGTGTTTCAGTGTTAGCATTATTTTGGACTTTGTAAGGTTGGCTGCAAGAGATAAACAATATCTCTAAAATATGAACGCATTGTTTTATACAAAGAATATAAGTAAATAAGTATATGTTGTAGAGAATATGACGTTTTCTAATTATTAAACTAATAAAAGTATTAAACTCAGTGTTTCATATTTCATTTTATGTATGAAGGTTGTATTTAATGTAATTGACCGTAATTAGAATCGCAAACCATTAAATAAAAAAAAATTAAATGTCAACGCGTATGTGTTTCGCGGTGTGTGTATGCGCACGTTGAAATGAACGTGTTCAATTTAAATTTGGAATGTTATTTTTTAATTAAACAATTTTGAAGATATTTTATATTAATCGTATTAGCACAACGAAATTATTTAATAAAGCGTGTATTCTAATTTTTTATTGTTTTTTGTTACAGGTATTTATTCGTAAACTGTCGAGGGAGTATGAATTTGAAATACGGTAATAGAAAGCTATACTAATATGTATGTAAAATACTTAACATATAACAGACTTGGCACCGGTTCTTATATCACCAGCCACTCTATAGCAAGAAAAAAAAAAAACAAAGTTGGAGTTTTAACGTGTGTGTTCAGTGTTTTTAAGAACACTCATATAAAATAACGTAAATTGTGCGTTAAATGCGAGTAGATAGATACTGCGGTGTACACGAATGGGTACGAGATGAGAAATCGCTAAGAGTACTGGTAGAAAATGTACTTTGGTAACCGTCTTAACTATTCGCACGCGTAGGCATGTTGCATGTAACATAAATATATACTCCAACATTTATACTATTAATATTATAGATGCAAAAGTAAGTCTTGTTTGTTTATTACTCTTCCGCGACTGAAACACCGGATTTTGATGAAACTTGGTACGCATCTAGCTGGAATCCTAAAGACCGACGTAGGCTAATAACATATGTCCGCCTTTAAACGGGGGCTAAGCCGCGGGTGGTAAATAGTTTTTTCATAATAAAGTTAAATAGCTAAGAAGTCTAACTCACTAGCTGACTATAACTTTCAGGAATAATTTTCTATTGTTCGCCACATTGTTTAATTTTATATTCGACGACTTGATTGAAAGTAAGATCAGGAAATTATTTTGTATAGTCATTAAAATTAACATTTTTAAGATCAACGCTTGTTTTATATTATATAAAAATTGATGTTGTTATCTGTTTAATTTAATAGCAGCGGCGCAGCACATCATCTTAAACCTTATTAAGTTTTCCTTGAGAATATTATCTTTTTAATTTCTTGATTTAATAGACGCTTATTTGTTTATCGTAGATATAAATATTGATCAGCGCTAAAAAAATCGGTTTTCGAATGATCTGCCCCATTAGACAAATGAGTGAATGAAAATTGTTGTCATAAAGACTATATAAAAAAAGCTTTATATGAAGTACTAAGTAATGCTTGGTATGCGTTGCAATGCATATAAATTTGTTTGTAAACTACTATATTGATATACTGTTTTCTAGGGTGGTAGAACAAAATTTAAAGTATAAAAACCGACACGAAAAAGTTCGTCTCAACTTTTATGGTGGTCGGTCGTTATTTACATCTATTTTATATAAAATATATTAAAGGTGTTTTTTTTTTTTTTTTGTAAATATAATTTTCATCTCATTGAAAAAAATTACGGTAAAATCTTTCCTACGGTTGTATTTTAAAACAAAGGGATGAAGTAAAGAACCTATTGTTTGGTCGCCGTCAAAGTAAAGTATCTTAACTTGTCTGAGAGCTGTATTCAACGAGCCCTAAGTGGCGTAAAGGGTGAGCTGTCAAACCCTCTCATTAAAACGCTTTTTACTTTAGTGGCAATTCGATGTTTCTTTTGTCCATTCCAAAGTGGGCACTACGCATACTCTAAAAGAACTATTTGATATTTATTATTTCATAATCTATAATTTGTTTGCCAGATGTCATAATTGACCGAAGTGCTTAATTTCTCAACTGCGTACGGCTGGTTCAACGTCACTCCAAGCTCATATAGATATCTCCTCGCAACATCTTGTTTTGAATGTATTTTCATTAAATCTTTACAGACAAAGCGTTCTCGTTCTTGTTTAACTTAATTGACTTGTTTATTACTCACAACTATTAAAAAAAACCAAGTAACAATGAACTTACATTGCATCTGCGACATCTTGACTTCATATATACGAGTGACATGTCTCACGATCGACCTTAACTTGCATACATAATACCATAAAACAATATATTGTTACTGTATCGAACTTTTTCGAATATTTTCACAAAAGTAAACATGAACATAACTCCTATTGCAACTTTTCAGCTTTACGCGAACGTCAGACAAACAGACATTTAAAAAAAATATACATGGCTTATTTTTGAAGAGTGCTACTTTCAGCCTCTTGACGAGATCAAGAGCCGCTCGCAACGGAAATCTAGCGTCGTAGACAAAGCACCATACGTGAGAGTGAATGGAAACCTTTCGCTCTTATGTTGGCTGCATCCTTGTTTTTAATTTGTCTATTTTTATGATTATTTTCTCAATTTTTCTTTCTATTTATTTTATTCTCAATTGTTGTAAAATATGCTAAATGCATGTAAAATATGCTAAAACCAACAAAAAAATATGATTTTAGCTTTTAGTTTTTGTAGTTTGATTAGTATGTCGATAAAAATAGTTTTATTTATTTTTAAAGGAATATGCATGTCGGCAGCTCTGGGTTGTTGTTTGTCTTGGTCTTTTGTTGTCCACTTAAAAAGAAAACACCACAAGTAACCTCGTTTTCGCAACCTCTTTTTAGTGTTGTATCCCTGAGAATATCACTTAATTCGAATCGCGATTAATAGTGCAAAATGTTTAGAAAGTTTATTTTCTCGGCCCATTATGTTTATGAAAGTCAAACGTATGGTGTATGAGCTCAGTAATGATTCTTGTATATAAGTAGCGTATTAAAAACTCAATGTCATTGTCCGATGCAATAGAATCCTATTGTTTAAACATTTGCTCAAATTTGTTTGCCGTTTTTAAATTAAGTGTTCAACACTGCAAGGCCAATATTGACGAGATCTAAGCATCATTGCTGTATTTTATCAATGTTTGTTCACTGACTTGACTAAATTGGAATTACAGTGAATGATTATTTTCATTATTAATAGGAATAACAATGTATGAATTATAAATCTAAATATACATATTCGAATTGTCAATTCGCCGCTAATTATAGATTCGAAAATTCTGTCTCCTGCTACTGTTGTAATTGTACTGGATCGACTTAATTAGATAAATGTCTACCATGAGTGGAACGTAAAAATTAACAAAAATCTTACAGAACACAAAAAAGACTATGGAAAAATTACAATACAGGCAATAAGTAAGTCTAAATTGTTACTAACATTAGGCTGTATTAACTTGTAACTTCATATCCTGTTTCTATAACAGTAGCAAGAGTTTAACAGTTAAACAATCGAGAAAGACAAATTTACTAGAACTCATAACAGAGTACAGCTATTTATAAACAAATGGTCCATTGTCTCCAGTAACGGATTGGATCCCACGGGGTGCTCGAGTATGATAACGGACCTTAAATGTGCTCTACTGAAATGAACAAACTGGTAGTATTGGAGAATAGCACTCACTTAGCTAGTAGTATTTTTAGTAGTGAACCTTATGTTATATATGTAAGACCTATATGATATAGCTAAGACTTGAAGAAGGTGGCGATAAACGACAGGAGGCAAGACGAAAACAGAGATTCGGAAGCTTAAGCACATCTGGGGATAGATTTATGTCCAGCAGTGGAGTGAACGACTGGCTCTGGCTAAAGTCATCTACAGCTAGTCGTTATCTTGAGATGAATCTTAGTATCGTTTAGCAATCCGAAGAATGTGGTAAACTATAATCTACTGTAAATGCGAATTTAAATTATAAAAAAACTCTTTGCTAAATCATGTGACGTAATAGCTCATTATGACCCTTAAGCGGGTGCCAGATTTAAGAAAGAGGAAATCTGGTCATGTGAATTATACAGCTAATTGTCTTGGTCTGCTTTTTTCTGCTTTTATTTGGATTTTTTCTCCGAGGGTAACCTAATTAGCTTCTGTTAATGTCATAATTATCACGATTTATTTTTACTTACGACGCAAACGCTGACATTTACCAGAAACTGGTAAATGTCAGTAATGTATAATGGAATAAAGCTCGGCATGACTTTAGCTTATATTTTGGGTGAAACAATTATATCGCCAATTCAAATAACAAACAAATAGAAATCTCACTTTACATAAATATTGCTAAAACTACAATCATTATAATAAATATTTCTATAATTTCAACAAAAATTCACTAAGCAGATATGAAAACCATACTTACGGTCATCTCGGCGTGACTAATTACCGCTATACCAAGCTAACGGCCAACTGACGCACCATATACAGATACCTGATCTTGTTTCGACGTGTTGGATCTTTATATAAGTGGTTATTTTTTAATACTTATCTTAATATTAGAATGAGGTAAACTTTTCCGTATTCAAGCAAATATAAAAGGACAAATATTTTTCGGAAATACTTGAACAGATTACGTTATTTCACGTGGCAAACATAATATTCCATTTGAGTTTTCTAATTAAACTGGTAGATAATATGTATAATTCCTGTAGATAAAGAAACATATGATTCAATAACAAGCATAAATCTTTAGCTCGCATTACGCATACAAGCTCCGTAGCAGAAGTCTCCATTTATGAATGTGTAAACCGCCGTGGAGTACCGGCTTAGAATAGTACTCCCCCAATCTCATCCCGTGGGTGTCGTAAGAGGCGACTGAGGGACGGGGAAAAGGGGGGATGGGCAGCAGCGTCCCCCCTCCCATAAACATCTTACCCCCTACTGCGCTCGCCAACACGCCTGCCCAGCGCGGCGAGTATGGGCAAACCACCTCCCTAAATGGCAGATGCGCCCAAAAAAAGGCCCCCAGTTACCGGCAAGCCCGCTAGGCCCGACCAAGGTAGCGGTCGCGGTATCGGCAGGGCAGGGGGTGCTAAGAATCACCGGTTCACGGCAGGCTACCGTATAAAACGACTGAAAATGGCAACGTATAATGGACGCTCGATGAGGCTGGACCATCACCTCGCCGAATTAGAAGTAGAGTTAAGTCATATAAACTGGCATATACTGGGGTTATCTGAAGTCCGAAGACAGGGGGAGGACACGATAACTCTAGAGTCCGGTAACTTACTCTACTTCCGCGAAGGTGATAACCTCTCCCAGGGTGGTGTCGGTTTTCTAGTCAAAAAGGATCTCATTAGCAGCATTGTGGAAATCAGTAGTGTGTCGAACCGGGTAGCGTACCTTGTCCTAAAACTTTCCGACAGGTACTCCCTGAAGGTTGTACAGGTATATGCGCCAACTTCGACATACTCTGATGATGTGGTCGAAGCGATGTACGAGGACATCGCAAAGGCCCTCAACGACACCTCGAGGGCCCACTACAATGTTGTTATGGGAGACTTTAATGCTAAAGTGGGAGTACAAGATAGCGGTGAATCGAATGTCGGACCTTACGGCTTGGGCTGCAGAAATCACAGGGGGCAAATGCTGGTAAACTTTCTCGAAGCGCAGGGGCTTTTTTTGATGAATTCTTTCTTTCAAAAGAAGCCTCAGAGGAGGTGGACCTGGCGAAGCCCCGATAACGTGACAAGGAACGAGATAGACTTTATCATCTCGAATAAAAGGCACATATTTAGAGATGTTTCAGTGATCAACAGGTTTAATACCGGAAGTGATCACCGCTTGGTTCGAGGCACTCTAAATATCAACTTAAAAGCCGAAAGATCGAGAATGATGAGGTCTACTCTCCGACCTACCATGCTCCAAGCTGCTCAAGGCTCCGAAAAGTTCCAAATGGAACTTCAAAATCAATTCACCGCGTTGGAAACCATAAGCAGCATTGATGAGAGAACCGACACGCTGGTCAAAATACTGCAAAACACATCCCGCAAGTGTTTTCCGCCACAGAGAAGAGACAACGCACCAAAACTCTCTGCTGAGACACTCGAGCTCATGAGAAAACGACGAGAACTACCATCGTTTTTGTCAGATAAGGCCTTAAACCGAACAATAAAAACGCTGACGCGACGCGATCTCCGACGCTCCAATACCCGTGCCATCAAGGCTGCGATTGAGCAAAATCGGGGATCGAAAGTGTTCGCTCGCAAGTTTGGGAGGCCGCGTTTGACAAAACTTAAAACTGAAAATGGTGGGGTCGTTACCTCTAGGCCTGAGATTATCGGAGAAGTAGAGAGGTTTTATGGGCAGTTGTTCTCTTCAAGATCGGATAAACCCATGGGAATCAGTATTGATGACCAGCGCGCCCCTCTTATGCGCCATTACTCCGAGGAGCTCCCGGTCGTTGACCAAGGAGAGATTAGGGCGGCTCTAGAACAGCTTAAAAACAACAAATCTCCGGGAGATGACGGAATCACAACAGAGTTGCTTAAGGCAGGCGGGACTCCGGTCCTGAAAGAGCTAGCAAGCCTCTTTAATTCCGTCATCCAACATGGCAAGACCCCGGAAACGTGGAGCGGGAGTGAGGTGGTACTGTTTTTCAAGAAAGGTGATAAAACCCTCTTGAAAAACTACAGACCAATCTCCCTCCTGAGTCACGTGTATAAGCTGTTCTCAAGAGTCGTCACGAACCGTCTCGCCAGACGACTTGACGAGTTCCAGCCCCCAGAGCAAGCCGGCTTTCGATCAGGCTACAGCACCGTGGACCACATCCATACTGTTCGGCAGATTGTGCAGAAGACCGAAGAGTACAATCGGCCGCTGTGTATGGCATTTGTGGACTACGAGAAAGCCTTCGACTCCATCGAAACCTGGGCAGTGCTCGACTCATTGCAGAGATGTCATATCGATTGGAGATATATCGAGGTACTGAGATGTCTGTACAACGCCGCTACAATGACTGTCCACATCCAGGACTGTAAGACGAAGGCGATCCAATTGCGCAGAGGGGTGAGACAGGGGGATGTAATATCCCCGAAACTGTTCACCAACGCGTTGGAAGACGTTTTCAAAACGCTGGATTGGACTAGGTATGGAGTCAATGTAAACGGCGAGTACATCTCACACCTTCGATTTGCCGACGATATCGTCATCATAGCAGAGTCGCTGGAACAACTCACCGAAGCGCTGCGTAGCCTAGGCGAGTCTTCCCGGTGTGTCGGTCTCGGCATGAACTTGGACAAGACCAAGGTCATGTTCAATAGGCATGTCGTGCCGGGACCGATATACGTCGAGGGGAAACCTCTCGAAGTTGTTAGTGAATATACCTACCTAGGACAGATTATACAAATCGGTAGGAACAACTTCGAGAAGGAAGCCGATCGAAGAATTCGCTTGGGATGGGCAGCATTTGGCAACCTTCGTCAAGTCCTCAAGTCGTCTATACCGCAATGTTTTAAGACGAAAGTCTTCAACCAATGCGTCTTACCTGCCATGACATACGGTGCCGAAACGTGGACACTAACTGCGGGACTAGTCCACAAATTCAAAGTCGCTCAGCGTGCTATGGAGCGAGCTATGCTCGGAGTATCTTTGAAGGATAAGATCAGAAATGAGATTATCCGGAAAAGAACCGGAGTCACCGACATAGCTTGCAAAATTAGCAGGCTGAAGTGGCAGTGGGCTGGTCACGTATGTCGTAGGACCGATGGCCGTTGGAGCAGACGAGTCCTAGAGTGGAGACCGCGAATCGGCAAGCGCAGCGTAGGGCGCCCTCCAGCCAGGTGGACCGACGACCTTAAGAAGGTGGCGGGCACCAACTGGATGCGGAAGGCGGAGGACAGGGAGCTTTGGCGCACCTTGGGAGAGGCCTATGTTCAGCAGTGGACAACGATTGGCTGTTGATTGATTGAAACCTGTGGATAACCATTTAGATGATACTCAATTTATCGTTCCTATGTGACCTAGTTACAAGTCTTTTATACTTCGGACAACTATTGCACGAGTAAGTAACCTATTTTCTTCAAGGCGGTGAGCTTTACAATGTATTTCGGGTCAGGGAATTATTTTTTGCCATCATTTTCTTAGGATCTTTACAATATCAAAAATATCTATAAAAAATATTGATTAGTATTTTCTTAAATACGCTTTCCGTTTATGTGGTTTTGGTTTTTATCTTATGTGCACGGATCTATTAAAAGCTTGATCCAGATATTTATCGGGATCAATTACACAACGGGAAACAGAATTACAACAGTTAGGGAGGCAAATTTTGGGATGGATGGAATTAAAGTCATAATTGAACAAATTGACCAAAGTACTCAAGCATAAGATGTCAATAATAATCTGGTTCGTAACCAGAATATGACATTAAAACGTTTAGCAAAATGTAAACGAAAATAAAACAAATACGTGAAAATATTTTCATACAATTTATTTGGGCTACCTAAGGCATATCTTGTCCGTGACGTGAGACAGTTCAATAAAAGCATGGGTCGCTGCACTGCAAATGGGTCGAGAGAAGGGGATGGGGTGGTTAGGAAACTTGGCTTGATGACGACGTTGGGGTCGACGGCCTGATGATGCAGTATTGTTGAGCTGCGGTATGGAAACAAGAAACGTAACAGCTTGTTTCCCAGTATGGGTCAAATACTTGCCAAGTTGAAGATTGTTGACACTTTTGGCTTTGTGGCTCTTGAGTGTTGTTGGGTTCATCTAGATTTTTTAGTACATGTCAATAACTTCGCGCTACTTTTTAAAATATAATTTGACATTTAAATTAAATTTTAATATACTTAAATCAAGTAATTGATATTAAAGACTGTTTTTTATTATGTTCTTCACAAGAAATCGTATGTACATAAAGCTTGTAATAAATTTTTAAGTTTATGTGAAACCAGCTTAAATTAGAATATTTCAGAAACAACTAATTTCCGTAAAAAATACTTGATAGAAGTAATCGTATCTATATAATCGAACATCCAAACTACGTCTCGTTTAACTTATAAATCTTTTATGAGTTTGTGATTGACAACGTTAATTATAATAGGTAATGTAAGACCAGAAATCTACAAGATACAAGAAGTTTCTTCAAATATACATAATAATTGCGCAGATGTTAGTAAGAATATACGCTTAGCGCATGACTGATTTTGTCCTTAATTATACGAGTACGACGTCATTTTCATAAGATTGATAATCGAAAGGCTAAATTTGATTTTTAATGTAACCTACATCCTACAAATACTCGTGACAACATAAAAATACCGTTACAAGAGAACATAAGAGAGTATAACTTCAGCTTAAGTATTTTAATTTTAAAAGCTTAATAAAATCGCAGTTGAATTGGATCAGTAACTAAATGTATACCTATTGGTTTGATTTTTATTTCTTTTCAACGACATTCGAAATGACTTCGTTTTTTAAATTTTTATTAAAATAACCTAATTATATATACCATTTAAATTATATGAATTATATTTTCATTCTGAGCCTTCATATGCTTATTTTGTTTCAATTATCTCTTGGCAGTAACGGAAAACATGAGGAGCTTTCATAAATCGAATGCAATTTGTCCTCTCTCCATCAGCCTATCATATACATCAACGATAAAAACGACACGAGAGATGTGTCGAAGGCTGACTCGGATACTTAGTAAGTGCTCATATAATCGAGTATTGAAATTATAGGATTCGGATACATGCTATTCGAATATGGAATATGAATACGAGTACTTTATGATATTCAAATACTAAATTGGGTACGCAAATCGCGATCTTATATCTTTTAATCTTAATATTGTGACGTTAGTTACGCACGATAGCAACACGTATGAACGTATGGACATTGTTTTATTATTTACATCATTCAAATAGATTCGTTTCCTATTAAGTATTCGAATACACATATATGTATTCGAGTAAGTGTCAAAGTCTTGCGACTCAATTTATTTTTTAACGAGTACCAAAAAACTCGAATACAAAACATAACCAAGTCGGCACTACTATACATTTGTCCAGCTGTGAAACATTCATTGGCTGTTACGTATAAAAGTGTGTTATCGTCAAGTATTATTTATATATAAACTGTTTGGAACACCTAATGTAGTGTTTTCTTTGATATCAAACCATTATTTGCTATTGTTATTATGTTCTTTGAATATATTTACATGTATGTTGATGTACCGTAACCGTAACAGCCTGTGAATGTCCCCACTGCTGGGCTAAAGGCCTCCTCTCCTCTTTTTGAGGAGAAGGTTTGGAGCTTATTCCACCACGCTGCTCCAATGCGGGTCGGTGGAATACACATGTGGCAGAATTTCAGTGAAATTAGACACATGCAGGTTTCCTCACGATGTTTTCCTTCACTGTAAAGCACGAGATGAATTATAATCACAAATTAAGCTCATGAAAATTCAGTGGTGCTTGCCCGGGTTTGAACCCACGATCATCGGTTAAGATTCACGCGTTCTTACCACTGGGCCATCTCGGCTCATATATTGATGTAATAAATGTATAAATAAAAAAACACCAAGTGTTACCATTTGATTACAGGAGTATAAATTGGTCAGACACAAGTTCAGGTACATTGTATTGATCTTAGATAGAATAGATATAATAGAGATATTATTGCTCTTGTTAGCATCATGTAATCAAAAAGATAAGGCCGTTAGAAATATAGTTGATCATATTTAATTCGGATTCTGCCATGTATGTTGTGGTCGTGTTTAGTAAAACACGAGACGAGTTGGAATTGCTTTATTATTGCGTTAGCAGCGCCTGGGGGGTTGCGTTGACAACATTACTAGGAAAACGACGGATGGAATTTAATTAATATTACTGTTCGTGTCTTCGTTCGGATATGTTCTTTGTTGATGCGTTTTTACGTTTTCTGTTTTTAAAATAAAACACAAAAGGTTTTCAAACAGGTGTATAATCATATTTCATATCTTCAATTGTTATCTTCTGAAATATACGTGTTTAGAGTGTGTCTTTAAATATTCATTAAAAAATAATAATGATACCAAGCAAAACTGGTAACTGCTATACGAATGATAAGATCATTTATTCTTAATTAATGGATTTTGAATGAAATAGATAGAAGTAATTCGATTGTTTTTATTGATTTAAATATTATCTGCTATGACATTTGCATTTTCGTGTGTCTCAATATTATCAAGCGCATTGGTCCCAGTAGATACCTATCGCTTTGTTGAAAATTGGTTTGCGGTTATACCGTTGCCAGATCTCAGCTACAAGTTTGTATATGTCTGTGTTGATTGTGTTTCTGGGTTACGTTTAAATGTTTGATGTATATTTTATGTTATAATAATTTTCGTTTATGTTTCTGAGTAATCTTAGATTAGATTATATCTTTAATCAAAGTAAAAAAAAAAGATTGAATATTAAAATAGTTCAATTTAACGTTTCAAAATTTATCCATATTTATTGTCCATTTTGTATTGCTTTGCTAATCGAAATGAGACTTGACATTCATAGAAGTCCAATTCGAATCCACATTTCATCTATGGTAAGGTAGAATAAACCACAACAGTTTGAAGATTTGATAAAGCATTTATGACTTTTAATAATAATTTTCGAATTATTTAAAAAACTATGAAAGATTTAATAGATAGAATAATACGAAATTATAATTAAAATAAAAATAACAACGGAGTGAGACAAAAAACGCAGAATTTGATCTAAGTTTGACATGTGTAATAAAGATAGAGACATACGTTGGCATTACGTATGAACGTAATACATTAATGTTTATTTTATTTAATATAATGTATTTCAAACGCTTCTTCATATAAACTATAAGTATACCAAATCTCATACCCGGCCGAACTCGCAATATGCTTACGAATATATAAAAAGTTTTTCTTCACGTATATAAATATAATAAAATATAGATATATTTGCCGTGGAGTACCGGCTTAGAATAGTACTCCCCCAATCTCATCCCGTGGGTGTCGTAAGAGGCGACTGAGGGACGGGGAAAAGGGGGGATGGGCAGCAGCGTCCCCCCTCCCATAAACATCTTACCCCCTACTGCGCTCGCCAACACGCCTGCCCAGCGCGGCGAGTATGGGCAAACCCCTCCCTAAATGGCAGATGCGCCCAAAAAAAGGCCCCCAGTTACCGGCAAGCCCGCTAGGCCCGACCAAGGTAGCGGTCGCGGTATCGGCAGGGCAGGGGGTGCTAAGAATCACCGGTTCACGGCAGGCTACCGTATAAAGCGACTGAAAATGGCAACGTATAATGGACGCTCGATGAGGCTGGACCATCACCTCGCCGAATTAGAAGTAGAGTTAAGTCATATAAACTGGCATATACTGGGGTTATCTGAAGTCCGAAGACAGGGGGAGGACACGATAACTCTAGAGTCCGGTAACTTACTCTACTTCCGCGAAGGTGATAACCTCTCCCAGGGTGGTGTCGGTTTTCTAGTCAAAAAGGATCTCATTAGCAGCATTGTGGAAATCAGTAGTGTGTCGAACCGGGTAGCGTACCTTGTCCTAAAACTTTCCGACAGGTACTCCCTGAAGGTTGTACAGGTATATGCGCCAACTTCGACATACTCTGATGATGTGGTCGAAGCGATGTACGAGGACATCGCAAAGGCCCTCAACGACACCTCGAGGGCCCACTACAATGTTGTTATGGGAGACTTTAATGCTAAAGTGGGAGTACAAGATAGCGGTGAATCGAAAGTCGGACCTTACGGCTTGGGCTGCAGAAATCACAGGGGGCAAATGCTGGTAAACTTTCTCGAAGCGCAGGGGCTTTTTTTGATGAATTCTTTCTTTCAAAAGAAGCCTCAGAGGAGGTGGACCTGGCGAAGCCCCGATAACGTGACAAGGAACGAGATAGACTTTATTATTTCGAATAAAAGGCACATATTTAGAGATGTTTCAGTGATCAACAGGTTTAATACCGGAAGTGATCACCGCTTGGTTCGAGGCACTCTAAATATCAACTTAAAAGCCGAAAGATCGAGAATGATGAGGTCTACTCTCCGACCTACCATGCTCCAAGCTGCTCAAGGCTCCGAAAAGTTCCAAATGGAACTTCAAAATCAATTCACCGTGTTGGAAACCATAAGCAGCATTGATGAGAGAACCGACACGCTGGTCAAAATACTGCAAAACACATCCCGCAAGTGTTTTCCGCCACAGAGAAGAGACAACGCACCAAAACTCTCTGCTGAGACACTCGAGCTCATGAGAAAACGACGAGAACTACCATCGTTTTTGTCAGATAAGGCCTTAAACCGAACAATAAAAACGCTGACGCGACGCGATCTCCGACACTCCAATACCCGTGCCATCATGGCTGCGATTGAGCAAAATCGGGGATCGAAAGTGTTCGCTCGCAAGTTTGGGAGGCCGCGTCTGACAAAACTTAAAACTGAAAATGGTGGGGTCGTTACCTCTAGGCCTGAGATTATCGGAGAAGTAGAGAGGTTTTATGGGCAGTTGTTCTCTTCAAGATCGGATAAACCCGTGGGAATCAGTATTGATGACCAGCGCGCCCCTCTTATGCGCCATTACTCCGAGGAGCTCCCGGTCGTTGACCAAGGAGAGATTAGGGCGGCTCTAGAACAGCTTAAAAACAACAAAGCTCCGGGAGATGACGGAATCACAACAGAGTTGCTTAAGGCAGGCGGGACCCCGGTCCTGAAAGAGCTAGCAAGCCTCTTTAATTCCGTCATCCAACATGGCAAGACCCCGGAAACGTGGAGCGGGAGTGAGGTGGTACTGTTTTTCAAGAAAGGTGATAAAACCCTCTTGAAAAACTACAGACCAATCTCCCTCCTGAGTCACGTGTATAAGCTGTTCTCAAGAGTCGTCACGAACCGTCTCGCCAGACGACTTGACGAGTTCCAGCCCCCAGAGCAAGCCGGCTTTCGATCAGGCTACAGCACCGTGGACCACATCCATACTGTTCGGCAGATTGTGCAGAAGACCGAAGAGTACAATCAGCCGCTGTGTATGGCATTTGTGGACTACGAGAAAGCCTTCGACTCCATCGAAACCTGGGCAGTGCTCGACTCATTGCAGAGATGTCATATCGATTGGAGATATATCGAGGTACTGAGATGTCTGTACAACGCCGCTACAATGACTGTCCACATCCAGGACTGTAAGACGAAGGCGATCCAACTGCGCAGAGGGGTGAGACAGGGGGATGTAATATCCCCGAAACTGTTCACCAACGCGTTGGAAGACGTTTTCAAAACGCTGGATTGGACTAGGTATGGAGTCAATGTAAACGGCGAGTACATCTCACACCTTCGATTTGCCGACGATATCGTCATCATAGCAGAGTCGCTGGAACAACTCACCGAAATGCTGCGTAGCCTAGGCGAGTCTTCCCGGTGTGTCGGTCTCGGTATGAACTTGGACAAGACCAAGGTCATGTTCAATAGGCATGTCGTGCCGGGACCGATATACGTCGAGGGGAAACCTCTCGAAGTTGTTAGTGAATATACCTACCTAGGACAGATAATACAAGTCGGTAGGAACAACTTCGAGAAGGAAGCCGATCGAAGAATTCGCTTGGGATGGGCAGCATTTGGCAACCTTCGTCAAGTCCTCAAGTCGTCTATACCGCAATGTTTGAAGACGAAAGTCTTCAACCAATGCGTCTTACCTGCCATGACATACGGTGCCGAAACGTGGACACTAACTGCGGGACTAGTCCACAAATTCAAAGTCGCTCAGCGTGCTATGGAGCGAGCTATGCTCGGAGTATCTTTGAAGGATAAGATCAGAAATGAGATTATCCGGAAAAGAACCGGAGTCACCGACATAGCTTGCAAAATTAGCAGGCTGAAGTGGCAGTGGGCTGGTCACGTATGTCGTAGGACCGATGGCCGTTGGAGCAGACGAGTCCTAGAGTGGAGACCGCGAATCGGCAATCGCAGCGTAGGGCGCCCTCCAGCCAGGTGGACCGACGACCTTAAGAAGGTGGCGGGCACCAACTGGATGCGGAAGGCGGAGGACAGGGAGCTTTGGCGCACCTTGGGAGAGGCCTATGTTCAGCAGTGGACAACGATTGGCTGTTGATTGATTGATTGATAGATATATGCTATAACGTTAATCTGTAATGTTATAGACCTAATTTTATATTATTATCTGTAAAAATACAGAATATTGTAGAAATGTTAGAGGTTATCATTATGATAACTTTCGAAGCAAAACGGAGATAATTTAATGCGAATATATTTTTGTTATTTCTACATGGGAGCTCCCATTAGCTAAACTTAGCTAATAACTTAGCTAAGTTATTTGGGTTTTTCCGTCAGTTGATACTATTAGAAAGGCACACGCATGATTAAGCATTAGATTTTTCTTAACAGTAAAAAATCCTTATACATATACGTTTACGGTTCATTAACTCAAAAGATGTTAGTCGTAGCTATCATTTGAACTGTAAATCAAGATTAGGAAGGTCATTGCGACGATATCCACAAGGTCATCCTGTAAGAAATCAATTCCAAAATCAACCGCATATCCAATTGTGAAATAACATAAACTCAGGTTGATATGATGCTATCGTTTTGTGCCGTTTTCCTTTAATATGTATAAAAAAGTTTTAGCAATCAGCATCAGAAAGTATGTGCATCCCGTACGAGATTTAAACTAAAACTTCCCTTTTTTATATAGAATAGGAAGGCGAGCATGTGGCCCACCTGATGGTTAGTGGCCAACCAACCAACGCCCATAGACATGGCCATTGTAAGAAATGTTAACCATCGCTTAAATCACCAATGCGCCACCGACCTTGGGAAGATGTTATGTTCTTTGTGCATGTAATTACACTGGCTCACTCACCCTTCCAACCGGAACACGACAATACCAAGTACTGCTGTTTTGCGGTAGAATATCTGATGAGTAGATGGTACCTACCCAGACGAGCTTGCACAGAGCCATGTTACCACCAGTAACATGTTTGCGTTTGCATAAAATTGTAGGAATATATTAGCGAACTTTAGTGGAGATGATGGATATTTTATAAAATGGAGTCTATACAAACTTTCGCTAACGCAAACGTTGGGATGCGTTTGAAACTCGGGAAAGGAAATAACTGATCAGCTCTCATTCATGTTAATCTTGTTAAAATAATTTATTGCTGAAAGTTTAAGCTTAAACTTTTACGTCAGCGTTTACATACATGTATGGGTAAGTTATAGCATAGGTGGATACGTTATGAACGGCATTTCTCCTTACAAAAATTTTCGCGAACGCAATCGTGATAGCTGCTGTGTGTCTACTGCGAGTATTTTTACATATTCGATGGCGTTTACGTTAACTGAGATTTTTATGGAATGAAAACAGCGCGGTCTAGTGACTGTAATCTTAATTCCATACAAATCGGAGTAATTTGCAGCGCTATCGAGTAAGTAAATAACGCGCACTAGGCACAGCGTTCTAAAATTAAATAAAAAGTTCGATGTATTTCGCCAAGTGGTTGTGTTAACCTGATTTACAGAATAGCTTTCCATAAAAATAACCAAAACTGTTCATACTTTGATACACAGTTTTTAAATTACTATTATTGAGTGAAACTTGGTGTATTAATCAACGTTAGTTTTCTTTAGCATTTTAAGAGTGTACCTCAAAGTGTTGTGGGACCTCGTTCGACAGTAACAGCCTGTTAATGTCCCACTGCTGGGCTAAGGCCTCCTCTTCCTTTTGAGGGAAAGGTTTAGAGCTTATTACAACACGCTGCTTCAATGCGGGTTGGTAGAATACACATGTGACATAATTTCGATGAAATTAGACACATGCAGGTTTCCTTCCACGACGTTTTCCTTCACCGTCAAGCACGAGATGAATTATAATCATAAATTAAGCACATGAGAATTCAGTTGTGCTTGCCCGGGTTTGAACCCACGATCGTCGGTTAAGATTCACGCGTTCTAACCACTAGGCCATCTCGGCTTTTTTGCTCTCACTGCCTCGTTCGACAATAGGAATCAAACATTGTCAAAACAAATGATGATTAATGACACTGAGTGAAATCATTCTAAACAATAGTGATGATGAGAATGTCTTCACGTGAAGATGATAGAAGTACCGTATACACAATTGACATCTAAATTAAAGAGACAAAAACTTTTCAAGGAAATCAAATTAAAAAGATCGTTTCATTTGTTTCGAGATTTGATGCTATCAAATAAACATGTTTATATTATATGCTATTATTTGTACTATATTTTTATATGGATTGAAGTTGACAAGTTCCTTTTTAGTGGATGCCCAGAAGTATACACATTAAGTGTCCCAGTGACAAGAAAACCGACAGCCTTCTTCCTTTTAAGGTGAAAATAATCAAAGGTTCATCAATGCTTAAATGTGAGTTGGATAAGAACTTTTTCTCACACATTGAGGTTACCTCAGGATATGCTTTCCTTCACCATTTATCAACATAAAAAAAATTATCCACGTTCTCTATTTACTAGGTTTTTGATTTACCAATTTTCCCGTTTCTATCAAACTAGATTAATTAAGGTATATAATGTCACCATCCACCCAGGAAGTTTTAACTGCAATACTCCATAACAAGGTTTTAATAATGAAGTTACGTGTGCCAGCAGCTCATCGATCGATTTCATTTCATGATCAGCCTTCCAACATGCGTTACTATATAGTCGGATTTTTAAGCTTTATTGTTCCATTTTTTTTTTGGAACAAATTGTAAAGTTTGATTCTGTATTAATGGGAATTACCTGATACTTTTTTTCGAATACAGCTGCGAATATGCTGCCCATGTGCTGCAACACCTACTAATTTTCTTTTTTCATCTGATTGGGTTGTTTTTTTATATATGTTAATGGCGAATTGGTCATCATACATAGCCGCCTCTTGTACTTCCCATTAATAAGTTGTAAGCATTTTTTTTGTACCTACCGTTTTCTTTATTTGTATAATAAAGATTGCCTCATTGGTCTAGTGACTTGTTGTAAGGCCGCAGACCCGGAGGTCCTTGGTTCAATTCTCAGGTCGGGCCAATAAAAAGTTATTGGGTTTTTCTGTCAGAAAATTCTCAATAGCAGCCCGGAGTCTGGAAGTTGGAAGTGTGTACACTCCCGTGCCTCGAAAAGCACGTAAATCCATTGGTCCTGCGCCTGGACTCTTTTCGGTCGTGTCGGATTGCAGTCCCATCGGATTTTGAGAGTGAGGGAAGACAGAGTGCACCTGAGTTTGCGCACACACTTGTGCACTATAATATCTCCTGCGCAGTTGGCTAATCTCTCTTGAGATTGGCCGCCGTGGCCGGTCTGGAGGACAGTATTATTACAATAAAGTATTATTGTCGCGTGTCTTGAAGATTTATATTATGCTTATTTGTATAAGCGGTTCTCACTCTGTATATTCGGGGCGTCACGGGATCGCTTGCGCATATTGCTACGAAGGATTTAGAAAAATGATGTGTAGTTATGTGTTATATACTTCAATTAACATATTGATGTTATTATTAACATATTTAAAATGTAGGAGACATTCCTCTTCAGTAATAAGGAAATTAAAGGTCTTTACCATTATTCGGTGCATATTGGGACAGAAGTTCATTAAACGCGCAAATTACCTTACGATGTTTTCTTTCAACGCGCTCTGCGTTCAACAAGACCAATTATGACTAGAAATTAAGCACATTTATATATCAGTGGTAAATATGTAAATGTTAAGATCAGAATATTCTATCCACGGGGTTATCTTGGCTCACCAACAAGATAGACGTGTTGTCTTACTTGATAAACAGCTAAATAAATACGTCCTCCATTTTATTTGTATTGGATATTTTTTATATAATATATTGATTGTATATCTTAAGTTTTACGGCCCGTTATGAAACCAGGTTTTAATTTCTAATCCATGTGGGATGCGTTATGCGATTATTCGTCGTGGGCTAAACAAGTTTCAAAGTGAAAAATATGTAAACTAAACGCTTATTGAATTCTAACCTTGCTATATTTATTTGTTTTTGACATAAATAAAATTTGAAAGTTTATAGTAAAAAATATTTACGTAATGGTGGTTGTTACGTAAGGCTGTGCAAGCCACCACCCACTCATCACATGTGGTGTTCTGTTCTGGTGTCGTGTCCTCTGAAACTGAATTTTTAAGTGATTAGTTAAACAATGCTGTGTCTTATTTAGTTTAGTTTAGAGAAACAGAGAAATCAGTGTTAAGCTAAATACACTGGTGATAGGGCTTTGTGCAAGCTCGTCTGGGTAGGTACCACCCACTCATCGGATATTCTACCGCAAAACGGCAATGCTTAGTATTGTTGTATTCCAATTTAAAGGGTGAGTGAGCCAGTGTAATTATATACTAGTATCAATTAATTCATAATATTCGTACGCTTCTATGTATACATGTTTCTATGTTTAGAAAATATTGTGTTTCAGTGTTAGCATTATTTTGGACTTTGTAAGGTTGGCTGCAAGAGATAAACAATATCTCTAAAATATGAACGCATTGTTTTATACAAAGAATATAAGTAAATAAGTATATGTTGTAGAGAATATGACGTTTTCTAATTATTAAACTAATAAAAGTATTAAACTCAGTGTTTAATATTTCATTTTATGTATGAAGGTTGTGTTTAATGTAATTGACCGTAATTAGAATCGCAAACCATTAAATAAAAAAAAAATTAAATGTCAACGCGTATGTGTGCGCACGTTGAAATGAACGCGTTCAATTTAAATTTGGAATGTTATTTTTTAATTAAACAATTTTGAAGATATTTTATATTAATCGTATTAGCACAACGAAATTATTTAATAAAGCGTGTATTCTAATTTTTTATTGTTTTTTGTTACAGGTATTTATTCGTAAACTGTCGAGGGAATATGAATTTGAAATACGGTAATAGAAAGCTATACTAATATATATGTAAAATACTTAACATATAACAGACTTGGCACCGGTTCTTATATCACCAGCCACTCTATAGCAAGAAAAAAAAAAACAAAGTTGGAGTTTTAACGTGTGTGTTCAGTGTTTTTAAGAACACTCATATAAAATAACGTAAATTGTGCGTAAAATGCGAGTAGATAGATACTGCGGTGTACACGAATGGGTACGAGATGAGAAATCGCTAAGAGTACTGGTAGAAAATGTACTTTGGTAACTATTCGCTCGCGTAGGCATGTTGCATGTAACATAAATATATACTCCAACATTTATACTATTAATATTATAGATGCAAAAGTAAGTCTTGTCTGTTTATTACTCTTCCGCGACTGAAACACCGGATTTTGATGAAACTTGGTACGCATCTAGCTGGAATCCTAAAGACCGACGTAGGCTAATAACATATGTCCGCCTTTAAACGGGGGCTAAGCCGCGGGTGGTAAATAGTTTTTTCATAATAAAGTTAAATAGCTAAGAAGTCTAACTCACTAGCTGACTATAACTTTCAGGCATAATTTTCTATTGTTCGCCACATTGTTTAATTTTATATTCGACGACTTGATTGAAAGTAAGATCAGGAAATTATTTTGTATAGTCATTAAATTTAACATTTTTAAGATCAACGCTTGTTTTATATTATATAAAAATTGATGTTGTTATCTGTTTAATTTAATAGCAGCGGCGCAGCACATCATCTTCCATAACGTTCAATTGAGCGTCGTTTTTTTCTTGGATCCAAAGCTTCTCTGTGCTCTTCAAGCAAAAACTCTTTTATGATGTTCTAGTTTGAAGTGTGAGTGAACCTGTATTATTTCAGAGGCACGTGATATAATATATGGATTCTTTTGGTTGACGGCGGGTTTATGTAATGATTATAACGGACTTTCTTACACTGTACATTCGTTCGTTATATATCAATCCAATAATTAAAAAAGTTTTTCAAACAGCGAGTTGATAATTTTGTCAATCTCTGTCTCACTATCTAAATATCCTCATGAGAAATTAAATATCAAAGAAATCGTGCAACCACACGTTAACCACGAAGTTGTATCAGTTCACATCCACTTTCATTAGTAATTCTAGCGTTAAAATCATAAGACAACAGAACTTTACTGTGACTAATTTCTCTATAACTTTTGGAACGTGTCCCATAGTTTGTGGTAATTTGAGAATATTTGGACTAATATATTCGTATTATTAAAACATGTTAATGAAACAATGAATTTAAAAATCTAGGTTCTGCAATAGAATGTGGCGATAAACAATAGGCGATATGCTGGCTGAGTAAGGTCGAAGAATTTTAGTCGTGATGTTTACACTTGTATTGCGTATAAAACTACATTTTAATTCTTCCAAGAAAATGAAATTGCAGTTCCAGTTTTAGTTTCGGCCTGAAGGGTACGTGAGCCAGTGTAATAATAGGCACAAGGGAGACATTGATGACGTAAGTTTGGTTAATATAACAATGCCTATCTGTGTCTATGGGTGGTTATGACCACAGACCAATCAGACAAAATCAATCAAAAAAAACTAGAAGCAAAGAATGATCCCTTTGTCATGGTAATGTTAGTCTGACATATTTAAGTATACGAATTAATAAGTCGTTCTCGTTATCAATCACTATTGACGAAAAAAAAGAAATACGAGCTTATAATATTTCACGTACATTTCACGTACATTTCACGGTTATTATTGTTAAACGCGGAAGCAATTAGCTTCACATGAAATATATGCATCTAAAAATAGTATACTGTAGCAATTACGTTCTAGGATGGATTACTTTTGTTCCGCTCCGAAACTGGAGCACCCTCAGGATGTCGATTCTCCGGTGGAAGATTGCAATCTTCAACCGTTCAGTGTTCAGTTTCTGAATAATATTAAAAATAAACTCGATTTAATTAACAATTTGCATAACATATTTTGTTATTCAAGTAGTATTGTTTGAGAACACCAAAATTTAATTGCGTTTTTTACAAATATTTTTTATACTATATATATATATATTTCCATGAAAGCCCTAAATAAATACAAATAAAAATAGTTCTCTGGGCGAAAAATGAATTAGCCCTCCAGTCACCAGTTGAGGCAATAAGACGGAGTGTAATATTTTTGATGAAAGTTTTTGCACTATTACTCCAAGGTCCAATGGTTTCAACTGCAAACGGAACAAAAATATAATTTGGAATAAGAGACGAATATTTGTAACGTTAATAATAATATTATTATCATTATTATATATATCGTTAATAATAACAACATTATTATTATTAAAGCTGAAGCGAATCATTATAATTTTGTGATAGAAAAATATGGCAATTTTTTCTGTAAATGCATTTAGTTAGGTATTAAGTAGGCATATAGGACTCGTAGCTACTAAAAAAATTTAGATATGTCTAGCTAATCCATACGAATCAATAAATTCCACTAAAAAATGAAAACCGGCGGCATTCCGACATTACAGACCTAATAAACATCTATGTCTTAAAGGTGTCTCAGAGTGCCAAGAACATCATCATGCCAACCGGACTGACTCCACTATTTCTAGGGGAGAAGTTGTGCTTCAAAGAGAACATTAATTTTGTAGTCCTGTTATATCGCCCTGGCATAATTTATTGTATTATTGTATTGCGACATTTTGGTTTTAAAATAAATTTCCATCTGAAAATATTTATTTTCAGCTGCTTGGTAAATATTTCTAAAGTAAAAAAATCCATATAATGTTTATCATGAAATTTATCATGATTATAAAATTTGCGAAATGTTCTTTTCATTGCATATTTTTGTCTTGGTTAAAGACAAGTTATTGCTTATGTTCTAATTATAAATATCTAACATATTTTGGTCGGTAGAAGATTCATAAATTCATTAGTTTTAATGGTGCAGACACAAAGCTACTAATATTTGGCTCGGAGTCATTCAATTCATAGTCACGACTAGCTTGTACCTGTCGTGGTTTGGTAATGCATACGTAATGATGAGTTGTGCTATTTAAGTAGCTTGCAAAATAAGTAACGCGAACACAATTAAAATTATTTATTTAATACATTGTTATATTAATATTTAAATCCCAATAAAAAGTTAGAGTTTTTCTGCCGAAAATTCTCAAAAGCAGCCCGAAGTCTGGAAGCTAGAAGTTTGTACACTCCCGTGCCTCGGAAAACACGTAAAGCTGTTGGTCCTGCGTCTGAACTCTTTCCAGTCGTGTCGGATTGCCGTTCCATCGGGTTATGAGAGTTAGAGAATAGAGAGAGTCATCTGTGTTTGTGCACACACTTGTGCACTATAATATGTCCTGCACAGTTGAGATTGGCCGCCGTGGCCGAAATCGGTCTGTAGGACTATTATTATATTAATATTTGTGTTACTTTCTATTTTGGTAATTTTGGTAATATATTAATATTTGTGTTACTTTCTGTTTTGGTAATTTTTTGGTGTGTTCGTATTTTATGGTATACTTTGACCCTGTGATATATTTTTTATATATATACTCTTTATTGCACACCAATGTAGACAAAAATAATAGGAGTAAAACAAAACAAAGAAAAGAAAAATGTACAATAGGCGGCCTTATCGCTAAAACAGCGATCTCTTCCAGGCAACCTTTGGTAGAGGAGAGAGATAGGATGGTAGGGGTGTACAATTATTTAATACATAAAAAAAATAAAAATAGATACAATATATATATGTATATATACGATACATAAATAAATATTCCATAAATATATAATTATATAATAATATAATATACATACACATTATAAATATATACATTTACATACTATAGATACTTACATAATAAATAAAATATTTAATTGCAGTATTTCTTCATGAAGCAAGATAGTGCTCGATATATTGTGAGGACGTACTTCAAAAGCTTGACAGTGAAATATTTAAAGTATTAAACAGTATTAGAATTTTTATTTCATATACGTGAAGCAGGCTCGTAAATAAGACAGCAGTCACCGCCGCACATAGAGAGACAGTCGTAAGAAATATTAACCATCCTTTAGTGAGATGTTATGTCACCACTCACCCTTTACACAGGAACACAACGAGACTATGTATTGCCACTTAACGGTAGAGTATGTGACGATTATGTGATACCTAACCAGATGGGCCTGCAAAAAGGCACCAAGTTAATCTAAGATTAAGAAAAACTTGTAAGAGACTACTTGGATAAACATATGTTGTACATGTATTGTATTTTAATAAGCAAATAGTGAGCTATTCGAAGTTACTTTATAACCGTTCCACTTCGAGGCAAAAATTTAATTCCTGCAGGTCAGCGTTTTAATATCGGAAAATGCGAAATATTTTCACAATTCGCAAACAGCGAGCTATACACCATGACGAGTACAAAGCGAAACCACAGGATGATACTTTCTCGACGCTCGTGATAATATCAACAATGTCGGAACAGTTACCATTGAAAGGCGTTGTCGTGGTGGAAATGATAATCACAGTACAATTGAACTAGTCCAATTGTATATTAAAGTATTTCGAAGTATTTATATTGTTATCTTAGTAATATAATATAAATTTGTTTGTTATATGTTTTTATTACATAATTATACAAATATGTTTTTTACAAAGAATTGATTAATTCATACAGTTTTATAAAAATATCATTTATGAATGATAATATTGGGTGCTCACTTAGATAACATAAAAAAGTATCTATTTTCATGGCAATCATGGTAATGGTGTGCGAAGTGCCCGCTTCGTGGACACGTTTAAGAAAATTGGTGCGCCTGCACTAGTACTCTTAAAGCGGCGGTCGCGATCTTCGCCACGCCTATCAAGAACGTGCAAGAAAATATGACCTAATATATTAGCATTGTGTTATCTATCTTTGAACTGTTTTAGTGATAAATAAAATGGGTACCTATAGCCTTAATAAGTATAGTAATCGATTGCGGGGTGGCTCAGTGGCTCAAGTTTTTTATCTCTTAGGACGAAAGTAAGACGCCATCTTTAAAAAAAAACGCTTTGTTGGAAATCTCGCTTAAACGATGCATCGATAAATTATAGTATTTTCTATAAAGTTTATTTTTTATAATATTTTAATTAAAAAAATTGGTTGTTTTTATTAAACGATAAATAATTTTGTGAAATATTTATGGTACAAAAATAGTCACAACTTTTATATGAAACTATTTTAAATATAAGATATAATGAATATTTAATGAGGTGCAGTGTGCTAGATCTTAAATCGACGTGCTTATCACTTACCTTAAGGATATTTTTCTTCGTCAAACTAAATATAACATCAACGTGCCGTCATCGCTAATTAGCTTTAATCTAATTTGTTCGTATTAATTCTAGCTTGTAGTTTATTTTGATTAAATTTACGTTTAATCTTTTAGCCAAGACGGCCCAGTGGTAAGAACGCGGGAATCTTAAGCGATGATCGTGGGTTCAAACCCGGGCAAGCACCACTGTATTTTCATGTGCTTAATTTGTGATTATAATTCATCTCGTGCTATACGGTGAAGGAAAGCATCGTGAGGAAACCTGTATGTCTATTTCACCAACCCGCATTGGAGCAGCGTGGTGGAATAAGCTATATACCTTCTTCTTAAAAATTGAGAGGAGGCCTTAGCTTAGCAGTGGGACATTCACAGGCTGTTACTGTACTGTACAAATCTTTTTATGTGACCTTTGATATTCGTTCAGTCTATTATTGTTATTTCATTGAAACCGTCGAAGCGGTGTCAGCGATATAAAGTTATTTTATATAAAGTTGAAGGTCATTTATAAATTGTATGAGAGTGCGCGAGTTTATCGATTATTTGATCGGTAACAAATATAGCTCAGGTGAGACACCTATTGGCTATTGAACTATCTGGTATGTGCGATTTAGAAGTTGAAGTATCCACCGCAAAGCCAAAACTGATGTAAATTAGTAATGTGTGTGTTTTTATATAATTTTTGTGAACTTTATGTCATTGACTGTACTCCTCACGAAGCGTATGTAAAATTTCATGATGATTAATTAAGTAGTTTAGTAGAGAACTTTCGCTTTCGCATTTATAATGTCCGTAACAGCCTGTGAATGTCTCACTGCTCGGCTGAAGGCCTCCTCTCCCCTTTTTTTTGAGGAGAAGGTTTGGAGCTTATTCCACCACGCTGCTCCAGTGCGGGTTGGTAGAATACACATGTGGGAGAATTTCAGTGAAATTAGACACATGCAGGTTTCCTCACGATTTTTCCTTCGCCGTAAAGCACGAGACGAATTATAATCACAAATGTGATTATAATTTCGAGATGGCCCAGTGGTAAGAACGCGTGAATCTTAACCGAAGACCGTGGGCTCAAACCCGGGCAAGCACCACTGAATTTTCATGTGTTTAATTTGTGATTATAATTTATAATATTAGGATATTCAAATTATTCTGTAATATAACATCTATTCTCTCATAAATACACGTCGGAAGTAGTAAAGATTGTTTTATGTTTTCAAATATTTACGACTTATATCGACTTTTTGAGCAGTTTGTCATTATTCCTTCAATATATCTGAGGATGTTTTCGTTTCAATTCGTTGTTGAATGGAATCGCTATTAGAGTGCCAATCGACACTGTCTTTTATTGCACTTGTTATTTCTGAAAGTTTTCTAGTTCTTTATTCAATTATCTTTTTTTATTTGGTAAACTACTAAGGATGTGTTTTTTTCTTGTCATCGTCCGTCGCATGTTCTTGTGCCATTTGTTTAAGATTGGAACAGTATGTACAGTTTATGAGGATATGTCATACTTTCATCGTCGGCCGTCTGTCTGCCGTCAACTTTCGTTGGGAATGCTTTTGATGGTAGTAGGCACTCCTCGTGGGCGTCGCGAGAGTTACAGGGTTTTTTAAAAGCTGCATAAATATCACGTAAGGTGGTGGGGAACTAAACTGATACAGGTTTTTAATATTATGCCTATTATATTTTCT
Organism: Nymphalis io; assembly: GCF_905147045.1. Lineage (NCBI taxonomy): Eukaryota > Metazoa > Arthropoda > Insecta > Lepidoptera > Nymphalidae > Nymphalis > Nymphalis io. The sequence goes on along the minus strand of NC_065910.1, from coordinate 8,261,349 downwards.
TAAAGCCATACGACTATACACATTAAATATAAATATTAATATTTGGAATCGTATTTTTTTTTTTATAAAATAAAAACTTTATAGCAAATATACTTTATAGTGTTAAAAGAAAATTTATACGGTTTCAAAAGGACGTTAATGTTACTAATGACCTCATTCTATTTCCGTTTACGATATTTTAACTAATTTCTTTAAACTTGTTTATTTCATATTTAGATCTTTTAACAATAGTCCAATTAGTGTTATTAAACGTATAATTTTGTCTTTATTAATGATTTGTACATATTTGAACATTGGTCATTGGCTTCCTTTACACGTCTGATTCTTTATGTATGTTGCGGAGAATACGGTTACAATCGATACGACGACAAAGATAGCGGAAGCTGCATCTCATTAGTTGACAGGATGCAGGGTAAAAACTAACGCAGTCGATGCTCCGTAGGGACGATCGACTTTTATCGATAACATCGATGTTCGATGAATATTGATGTATTTCATAAATCGATATGTCGATATATTTAAAAAAAAATAGCGAAATATTAAATTCATTTTTATTCTTTACATCAATATATAATTTATATAAATCATTATTGCACAAAACTAATACATATTCAATTAAATTCGTACTTGATGTGTATGATAACTTATTTTCAATAATCATGAAGGAATAATGATGTCTAAGTTAAAATAGAGAGAGACAGAATTTATTTCAGAATCTTGAAAACGAAGTTTAAGTATTATGAGAGGCTAATCCTCTCCTAATGATATAGGGTTAGGAATTTAAGATTTTTTTTTTAATTTTATTTTACAAATGGCCAAAGGGCATTTGTTTACTCTAAGAGCATATAGTAATTATTAATGGCTCAAAATGGTTCTTGTAATCTGTTAGCTTGAACGTGATTTGACACGCTACCGCGTGTCTAGAACTCTTCTAAATTTATGGTATTATATGTACTTCATTAAAAATGTCAAACGGTAAGTTTATTTTAACTATAAACTATTTAAAATTAGTTACTTTGGGTGTTCCGGAAAAGCTGGTTAATTAGCCATAAGATAATAAGTAGATAAGAGATCTACTATACAATAATTACTTTAAAGCATTTTTTCTGTAATGTCTTCATTCGGACCTAATAAATTAAAAAAAAAAAACCGATTCTTTGATTTTGTCGTCACTAGTAAAAGGTAATTTATACGTAGACGTTTCTTCATGTGTGTTTTCTGTGTCTATTATAGTCTTCAGTCGTGTATGTAGTATTTTTTTTTTTATTATTTTTGTCCAAGACATTTACAGCTATTGTTATAATTTTGCAAACATTTTTGTCTGTTTGACATTTTATATTAAGCTTATTTTTAATTAATTGAAAAAAATTTCCCATGAAATGTATATTAATATAGGTAATTCATTACCTACTAATGTTTCCGCCCGTGACTTCGATTGCGTGTATTTTTGTGTCTATTTTTAGGTTTGGCAACGGGTATGTCAATTTTATAACGATCGGTTGATTGACAAACAAAACAAACTATTTTATAATATTATAGTTTGGATAGAATTTTTTATAATCAATGTATCCGACGCAAAGCTATTGACTATTGTTAAGTTCGCTGATTTATTTAAAACATACAATTTTTATGTTGTGATAATAAGCAACGATAAACCTAGAGCGAAAGAGTTTTATACCATTCAAGTCCGACGTATTGCTATACAGATTTCGAAACGACTCTTGCTTTTATATGTCTCATTTCAAGGTTATTGAACTGATAATAAACAGCCTCCCCCCGTTACATACCAAAAGCAGTACAACAAAACATATGGGAGTGTTCCATACACTTTAAAACATGAGAAAATCAAAGGGGAAACTTAAAATTCAGCACAATTGAGTCTTAAATCGTGGAAATAAAGTTTAAAATTTGTAAAGCATTTCGTGAACGATGAAAGCCGAATGAACAGCAAACCTTTTGTGCTGATGCATTGGTCTGTGCGTTGTTTTGTTTCAGGAGGCTGTGTACATATGTATAGGATAGTCGGAATGTTTTACTGTTCTGAATAGACGATTGCAATTTACATCGATCAATTGATTTTGATGGCGTGTTTGTTGTACTTCAATATATATATATATTGAACTTTTAAGTGAAAGTTTAGCGAGGTAATGTTGTTGTTCTCAATGCAGTCAGGATTCATACGGTAGCAAATTTTTAATTTGATCTGTATATCCTTATTTCATTAATAAAAGCATTTAAGTCAAAGTCATTGTGTAAAAAAATTTGGAAGCTCTGTGAGTATACGATTTTGATATGATAATACTATAAGTTGGTACCATCGAGTTGGTTTTGATGATACAGCTACGTGGTAAAATGGTCCCTTACACTGCCCATACTTAACAGTGATGCAATAAGCGCGTATATAAAATTATAATTTATAGTATACGATGTCTCCAATTTCCATGGCAACGTAAATAACAACGATGAAAAAAACATATTGCGTTTTATAAAATGTTTTGAGATAAAGTTAGCATATCTTAATAGTCCTGAGCCAGACAAATACCGGCATATGAATAACTTATTTAATGAGACTGTTACGTTTCACATCGTTTTTGTAAGCGGTCTCGTTGTAAGCGGCTGTGGGACGAAGCTTGTAGACCTTGTTGTATCAAGATAACGCGTACGAACATATTTGATCAAGTGGTTATAGTATGCACTTTTGTTTATTTTACTTATCGAAAATATCGAATCGAAATTCCTTTTTAATCCTTGTTAGTAATTTATTTATCGTTCAATTTAGTTCTTTCTATTGTTTAATAATATTGATTTAGAATCGAGAATTGAAAATGATTTTTATAAAAACCTCGAATTGCTTTTAATAAAAATTGAGGTAAATTTAATCGCTTAATTACTCTTTAAAATCCAAATACACAATTGAAGATATTCAACAGATCACAATACGCGCCAATAATTAATTAATGACTACCTTTCTGTCCACGAACAAAATAGCGGTTTGACATAAGGGCCCTTTATTTTCTTCCAACGCTGTTATGATAAAGGAATGTCCTAAGTATTGTTTATTTTGATATAAACAGTAACACTAATTGCCTAATAAGGATACGTAAATAAACTTGTCAAATGAAAAGTCGAATCTTTCTCGGCACGTTTTTAACTTTGAGTCAAATAATAAAAAGGCGCATTACTGACTTTTTTTTTTTTTTTATAGAATAGGAAGGCGGACGAGCATATGGGCCACCTGATGGTAAGTGGTCACCAACGCTCTTAGACATTGGCATTGTAAGAAATGTCAACCATCGCTTACATATCCAATGCGCCACCAACCTTGGGAACTAAGATTTTATGTCCCTTGTGCCTGTAATTACACTGGCTCACTCACCCTTCAAACCGGAACACAACAATATCAAGTATTGCTGTTTTGCGGTAGAATATCTGATGAGTGGGTGGTACCTACCCAGACGAGCTTGCACAAAGCCCTACCACCAGTAAAAATACAATACAATGTTGAATAGATGAGAAAAAAAAGTTAGGACTTAGTGTTTGTATATATATAGTTGAATATGTAAGTTGATTTAAGAAAGAGAATACCTAAATACTGAGGTTCTAACCATTTTCTCTCGATAGAATCTACATTCGGAAGCAGAGGTAGCTTCTAAGATATAGATTGTCAATTTTTACTGTCACATTGTGAATAAATATAGTTTTCTGTTTGAATTTTTTATCGAAAAGTGGGCCACCTGATGGGAAGTGTTAACCTCTGTCCAAAACATTCATACATTGTCTTTTGTACCCACCATTGTAGGTACGATCCACGCGTAAGTTATTCCACCGGCAAACATCAATATTTTGTAATGTTCAAAGAGCGAGTGATTCCGTAAAATAAATCAAGGTCAATGCCAAGGTCAAGGATCATAGGATCTTAGATCCAATTGTTGGTGGTATAAATACAAAGTAAAGAATGGTTAATATTTGCCTTCAACTGTTAATGTACCTAAGTAAAGAAAACCATTTTCGATTAGGATAGGAATAACAAAATAAAATTGAGGAGAGATAACTTGAGATAGAAAATACTAAAAGGAAAAACAAGATCCTTAAACGGAAGAGACCAAAAACTGCTCTCAAATTGCTAAATGAATGGGTCGCAACCCAGGCAACGATAAACAAATGACGTAACTAAAAACAATACAGACCGTTGGCAGCTTGTCAAGTACGGCTTAGGTGACCGCACGATATGATACACCAAGGACAATTTTTTGTCAATACTTTCCAACTCTGCATACTATTTGCCGAGATGGCCCAGTGGTAAGAACACGTGAATATTAACCGGTGATCGTGGGTTCAAACCCGGGCAAGCACCACTGAATTTTCATGTGCTTAATTTGTGATTACAATTCATCTCGTGCTTTACGGTAAAGGAAAACATCATGAGGAAACCTGTATGTGTCTAATTTCACTGAAATTCTGCCACATGTGTATTCTACCAACCCACATTGGAGCAGCGTGGTAGAATAAGCTCCAGACCTTCTCCTCAAAAAGAGGAGAGGAGGCCTTTAGCCCAGCGATGGGACATTCACAGGCTGTTACGGTTACTCTATTTGAAGTTTTTGCGTAGTATAAAAGTATAATGCTGATGTTCTCATAGATCACGCACCCTTTTTAACTGAATGGAGATAAGCGCGAATTCAAACACAGACCAGCGCCACTGAATTTTTTATGTGCTTAATTCGTTTATAAGTCATCTCGTGTTCGGCGGTGAAGGAAAACATCGCGAAGAAATCTGCATGATGTCACATTTCAATGAAATTTTGCCACATGCGTATCAACAATATAAATATCATAACAAAAAAGTGCTTAAACCTTTATGGACTAGGTACGTGAAAGTCGTCTCAGGTTCGAATGGTTATCGGTATCTCATTCCTAGAGCAAGTTTGACGCTTAATTGGAAGATGATGGAAATAACAGTTATTATTTTTATGAGGTTAATATTGCACAAAAAATGGTTACCCTACAGTTCAACGCTCCGTTATGGTTTGCCGGTAATAATGCAATTCGACTCACTAACACTTCGCTATAGCGAGGTCAGAGGTACGTTATTCCATTTCGTTCAATACAAGAAAACGTTGATTGGAAAAAATCGAAAGGTCAGCTCTGTAATACAATATTATCTTCCATTTTACGTTCTATGAATATGTTTATTTTAAATAATAAAAATTGTTATATACTATGAATATACCGATTACAACACTTCTGTTAATCTCTTTTCAGCGTAACAGCTTTTTTTTCTGTTCTTTTTTTTAACGGGTTTTTTATCTTTGCGGCATGTCAAACCCATCTTACCTTAAGCTATCTTACAAATCAAATTTTATCTTATAGGATTTATAATTACGTTACATACTGACAGACAGACATCATACTGCATATTGCTTTGGCCACTGTAAACGTGCGTAACAGCTACTCGCTTATGATATCCTGGTACTTTTGTTTTGTTATTACGAAACGGTTAATTCATTTTAGAAGAGAGTTCATTTTACCGAGGAGACAAAAAGAGGGTTATGATTTCAGCAGACAGTTGTATATAGAATTTTAAGATTTCAGATGCCAGTAATAAATAAACTTACAAAATAATATTAAAATCTAAAGACGCGGGTTCAAATTCGGGTAACGACCTCTGTTTTTTAGAACATGTTGTTTATAAAATATTTCGTAGTAAATGGTCAAAGAAAAACAGCATGTGCTAAATGAAATTATGTTAATAATTTGCTCATGAAACAGCAGTGGAGAAACATTGCTTATGTTTTAGAGCTTTTGTCAGAGAAAATGTGTGCCCAATAGGGCACGGCATTGCATGGCATGGTGGGTCAGGTGAAGGTAGCATGGCATAATCACAAGTTGTAAAGGTATTTTGCATTTATATATTTTTTTATATGTATAAAACAGATAAGCCCATGTTACTATAGGCACAAGGGACATGACTTTTTAGCTCTCAAGGTTGGTGGCGCATTATCGATGTAAGGGATGGTTAATTTATCTTAATGTCTGTGGGCGGTCGTGACCACTTATCACCGGGTGGCACGTTTTCCAGGTCGCCATCCTATTGGAAATAAAAAAAAATGGTGCTATGGTTTACATTACGATGTCTGGTTTGCTTGTCTGTTGTCTTTATAAAAAATAATAGAATAGTATGAACATCGAGCATCGTAAAGTCGACCTAAAGTGACTCAAGTCTTACGCTAGCCACATCGGCGCCACGAATTGTGTCTGTGAATGCATCAACTGTATTACTTAAGGGCGTTCTCTTGATATTTACAACCAGTTCTGAACGTATGACGAAATTTGCATACATTTTTACTTTATAACCAGAATAGTTTTTGTACGTTTTAATGAAGAACAACATCGAAATCATTGATTGTAATGTTTTCAAGTATTTATAAATATTATATTTACCTACAAATTATCTAAAAAGTTAGCGTAAGAAGTAAGCATGATAATAACACAATGGGTCAGAATTGAATCTGCGTTTTTCACATCGCTAAACCGTTATCCCAATTACTCCACGAAAGCCGTTGACCGGATGAGGTTTGAATGATATAAATTTGACTTTAAATTGTAAAACTTAATTAAATATAAGTAAAATTATATAACTGGTAATAATTCTAGTTTCTAATTTACTTACTACTTACTAACTTAGCCATTAAAACATAAACCTTCAAAGAGTTTCTACTATATTATTCTCTTATGTGCAATTTGCAGAAGTTTTCGCACTATATTTAATTTAGAGAGTAATAACGAAATAATGTGAATAAAGCTTAGACGGTGGCCACCAGGCAAATCTGTAGTGGGATTACAAAAATAAGCTGAGCATAGAGTTTGGTAGTGGTATCCCGCAGCCTCTCCGATGCGTGCCTAGGACGGCTATCGCAGTGGTTTTATTGGGTAAGAAACCCACATAACCCGGATCCTCCCAAGGCAACTACCGTTCTGAAGGTTTCCACTGCGTGAAAAAAGGGCAAACTAGTTTGGGTACGCATTACATCACATAATCTACTACTATACGCAAGTATTTTCTATAAATGTTTTCTGGTTTAAGGGTGTGTGAGTTAGTTTAATCACAGGTATAAAAACATCATCGAGACCGTGACTCTAGATAAAAATTGCCCATATGATCTATATTGAAATATTCAAAAATAGTGCATATCAAACCGTTTTAAAGATTTATTTGCTGAATTAATAATACCTAATATTGTTTGACGCGTTTGTGAAAATTGGAAACAATGTCCCATGGATTTCTATATGGATGTCCATGGAGTCCCATTTACTGGTGGTAGGGCTTTGTGCAAGTTCGTCTGGGTAGGTACCACCCACTCATCAGATATTCTACCGCAAAACAGCAGTACTTGGTATTGTTGTGTTCCGGTTTGAAAGGTAAGTGAGCCAGTGTAATTACAAGCACAAGGGACATTACATCTTAGTTCCCAAGGTTGGTGGCGCATTGGCGATGTACGCGATGGTTAATATTTCTTAAAATACCAATGTCTATTTACGTTAGTGACCACTTACCATCCGGTGGCCCTTATGCTCGTCCGCCTAACTAAACTCCAAAAAAAAAAATATTTTTTTACAATAAGCAATCCTATATAACGATCACATTCAATATTTGAAGAAGTTTATTTATTAAAGGATTGGTAAATTGTATTTCATCACAAAGTCGAACCGAACTGGCTTCCTCGCAAATATGTAGTTTCACTTGAAAATCATCGTTAGCATAAAAAATTGTTCCGTTCTGTTGCGCCATGTAGGAGGTTGAGTAATGAAGAATTGGCTCAAGCCGCTAGCCATGGAGAAAACCAATCACCGGTCTCGTCTATCCGTTTGATACGATTATAGTATATTATTAATGGCTGACAGCATCGTTGGTCTACTGGTTAACTAATATGGTTTCAGTTCTCTAGATCCTTGATCAAAATCTCCTTTAGGTCTATTCAATTTTTTTAGGGTTTTGTGTCGAGAAATTCGTAATGAAAATCTGGAGTTTGGAAATTTTCAAGCTATTACATCTGTTTTTTCTTTATAAAAAAATAGTTTTAAAAAATTTTTTTGAGCCATTATGTATGTATGTAAATGTGCAAGTTAGTTTGTTTTTTTTTTTACGCTTGTACGTCATAGCTTCAACACCATGAAATTTTAAAAACACGTTATCAGGAGGCACCGTAACGGACGTAGAATACTAACTCCTGACCCGTAACACGGGCGAAGCCAAATGCTGTAACTGGTGTGAAATAATACAAGTACCGATTGTAACGCAAATGTGATCATGAATTCTTACTTCACCAATGACATTGTTTATACACTTGTGTAAACTGAAAAAAATCGTTTCAGATATTTATAGTTTCGACTATACTTAACCGGGCGACGCGATAACTATTATTCAACGTGACATAATGTTTCGTACTGTTATTTTATTAGTATTGTAATTTTGTGTAACCATTTTATATGGTATTATGGTATTAGGTTGCCTGGAAAAGATCAAAATGCTCTGTAAAAGTGCTCCCGCAGTTAAATAACGTTATAAAACATTGTGTATCACGATAACATTTTATAACAATGTGTAACCACCAAAGCCCATAGACATTGGCATTGTAAGAAATGTTAACCATCGCTTACATCACCAATGCGCCCCCAACCTTGCCAGTAATTACACTGGCTCACCCATTCTTCAAACCGGAATACAACAATACCAAGTACTGCTGTTTTGCGGTAGAATATCTGATGAGTGGGTGGTACCTAGCCAGACGAGCTTGCACAAAGCTCTACTACAAGTTAACTTGTTAAGAATGTTCTATGTTATAAACGCTCTCACACGGGTACAACTCGTTGTATAACATCTGTAACCATCAGTTTGGGTCTGCCTATATACAACAAAAGTTATAATTTGTTGTATCATGTTGTAAATAGTTGTACAACATCACTAACAATTTATAACATTTCTTAAACTTGTTAAAAAACTTAGACAACAAATGTTATGCAACATTCGCTAACGTTATGTAACTGCTGTGTGGGAACTCCCTTAGGGTCAATAGCGCAGATGTAAGTCGCAGGTTCGATTTGACCTTTTGAGCTATTTCCGTCCCCACTCCTAACAAAACTTTTACGCTAAATTGGATATTTACTTAAAAACGGGGATTGCTATTATTCTTTTTTTTTAATAGTTGCTTTATCTTTTTTTCCTATGTCACGTATGTTAGTATGTTTTGTTAATTGGAGTACCGTAAAATAAATAATCATTTAATATGAAAACATGTCTTTCAGTAGATCTTTACTATGCCCCATTGACTGTTTATATTTAAATATTAATATTCCATGCGATTTGCTAATAGCTCTTCTTTATTATTTACTACAAATATATCTGGATTTATATACATCTTTATTTATAATGCGTGATTATTCAACTAAATAAGTATGTATTTTTTCATTAAAAACAAAATATTCAACGATAAAAAAAATCTAAATGTTACAGCGTGGATTGGTCGTTTTTTTATTTGTCACAAAATAAAAACCTTCAACACAAAGAAGGCACTGAGTGTTATTCGTTTGTTCTATTATACAAATTTCTTAAGACCGGTTACAATTCATAAAATTGTATGATTTGCTGGAACGAAACGGTAGGGCCGAGGAGGAGATTATAACACGAGGCACGTACGCTCTAGAACAGGGCTTCCCAAACATGCGTCCAAACTGTTGTGACTATAAAAAAAAACTTACTTATTTTTATTTTTTTAATGTTATGTTACTTTTAATTTAAATTTGATTAGATTGAATCTGAAAGTGCTATGTACATTTGTAATTGACATACATATTAGATATACTATTAGTGTTTAATAAAATAATTCTTTTCAATGCTTTATATGTATGTTGTAAGTGTGTACAAATAAATAAATAAATAAATAAATAAAAGTAATGCTCATGATATTTATTTCTTATTTACAATTTCAATTATAATAAAACGGATTGAACGTTTAATGTGTACGGTTACAGTCTCACCGATTCTGAATTTATTTATCTTTTTGTATTTCTAAGGTATGGCTTTTTGCAGTCCCGCCTCGTAGTATGCACCCATCAACGAACTCTATAGCCAAAAGTAATACTTATTGAGTTCCGGTTTGAAGGTAAGTTAGTGTAACTACAGGTACAAGGGATATGACATCTTAGTTCCAGAAATTGGTGACGCATTGACGTTTTATGTAATGGTTAATATTTTTACACCGCTAACATGTATGGGCAGTGGGGACCATTTGCTAGTTAGTCTACCTATTTTCATAAAAAATAACTAATGTTATTATTTATCTTAAAAATGTCTATCCTCTCCCCTAAATAAAATGGCTTTAACGTTTGAGAAGTTGGTCCTAGATATGAAACGTACAACCGTATCAATAGATAGTTGGATGGCTAAGACTTTGTTTAGTAACGTTTCATTTATCGGAAATAATCTATTTTACAAAGGATTTAGTTCGTAAGATATACATTAAAATAAAATATATTTATTCCTCTTATTACTATTAATAAATTAAACTTTTTTTTTATAGAATAGGAAGGTGGACGAGCATATGGGCCACCTGATGGTAAGTGGTCACCAAACGCCCTTAGACATTGGCATTGTAAGAAATGTCAACCATCGCTTAAAGACAATGCGCCACCAACCTTGGGAACTAAGATTTTATGTCCCTTGTGCCTGTAATTACACTGGCTCACTCACCCTTCAAACCGGAACACAGCAATATCAAGTATTGCTGTTTTGCGGTAGAATATCTGATGAGTGGGTGGTACCTACCCAGACGAGCTTGCACAAAGCCCTACCACCAGTAAATACAAACTATTAAACGACTGTTCACCATATTTTTGTGTCTATATTATATATACAAAAGAGTAATTTAATGACTGACATATAAACGAACAGCCCAAAACCATAGGGACGAACACTGAAAACTTGCATACGGGTTCCTTTACAGAAGAAGTTAGTACAAACGAAGTATTTCTTTTTTAAATCTCTCCCCTAAGATAGTGTATGAAAAAGAAGAAAGTTTGTGTGAAATTCGTTCATTTTTTTAAGAAAGGTCTATGGAAATTGGTGGTTAGCAATTTGAATAATGACGTGAACAAAGCCGCGGGAATAGCGTTATTATTATTATATATATAATATAAAAAATATTAATATAAAAGTCAAATTTGATATATATCAAATGGTAAAATATTTCCATTTGGTTACAAGGTTTGTTAGAAGCGACGATTTCTATACATTGTTACTATTTTTTTTCTAACAATTAAACGGTTTGTTGACCTTTCGTGATACACGTGTCATAGGCGTTCACTTAACATTTACAACCATAGAATCGTTGATATGAGACCATATTTCCTTAAATTTAAAATAGAATAAAATAATATTAATTGTTTTAATTTAAATTCCAAATTAATATACTTTGTATAATTTTAAATAGAAACGAATGAGCTAATGGTATATAGGTGTATAATTAATCAAGGTTTTGTAATAAAGTATAACGACGATTGTTGAAGATGTCGGAAATAATCATGGCGACTGCGTGGCATGGCTTTACTGGCGTGCGCCGCGTAAATTAATAGTTATTTGTATTACTATATAAATGTTGTATGTAAACTCTTATAAAGTAAGTAACAGCCTGTGAATGTCCCACTGCTGGGCTAAGGCCTCTCCTTTATTGATGCGAAGGTTTTGAAACTTATACCACCAGGCTGCTCTAATGCGGGTTGGTGGTATACACATATGGTAGAATTTCAGTGAAATTAGACACATGTAGGTTTCCTTACGATGTTTTCCTTTACCGTCAAGCACGAGATGAATTATATACACAAATTTAGCACATGAAAATTCAGTGGCGCTTGCCCGGGTTTGAATCGACGATAATCGGTTAAGATTCACGCGTTCTAACCACTTGACCATCTTGGCCTTTTTTAATACCCTTACAATACCCGAGCGCAATTAGAATGGGTAGCTAGTCTATATTGTATTATTTATTTTATTTATTTATTGACACTTTATTGCACCCAAACTTAAAACTAAAAATTACAATTTTTAAACAAACAAAACAAAGGTGAGGTGCAACAGGCGGCCTTATCGCTAAGCAGCGATCTCTTCCAGGCAACCTTTGAGCAGAGGATCATAATATTTATAAATGGGAAGGGTACAAGCCAGTTTACCTATATACTACATACACTACTACATACATAATACATACATACATATATATATATACTATAATAAATACATTCATAAATAAATACATATATTAATTTAGCGAAGTCGGAAGTAATAAAAGCTCAATCTACTCATACATCAGCGGACAAAGTATTAAAATATTTATTAACAGTGGTATTTCTAGTTCAGACTACAAAATATTAATATTATAAATAATTTTCGAACAAAAAGTACTCGATACCTATATTCATATATGTTTATGTAACGTTTATAATGTATTACGGCCTTAGTTACAAACGTTGTTCAGTGGATGTTTAGTGAAACCATGATTTATATCTTTCTGTCATCGTTGATTTGACATTTGTAAGAGAAAGACATACTGCTGTTATTTATTATATTTATAAGTAAAGCCAATGATAATGAATTTTAATATCAGTTGCCTGAAGTTCGATAAATATCTTAATTATTTGACTGCCTCGTTGCCTCTAGGGACTAGATATAAAGCCACAAATTCAGTTGAGCTAATAATATGTTATTGGGATATTTGTCGAAGCATCTCAGTAGCAGCCTAAAGTCTGGACGTTGAAAGTCTGTACGCTCCCGTGCCTCAGAAAGCACGTAAAGGTCGTGATGGATTGCCGTCCCACCGGATTATTAGAGTGAGTAAAAAAAGAGTGCAACCGTGTTACGCACTTGTGCACTTTAATATGCCCTGCGCAGTCGTTTAATCTCTCTCGAGCTTGGCTGCCCTGGCCGAAATCGGTCATGAGGGCATCATAATCAAAAATCTATAAATAAAAAAATATATTTTATAACGTGATAATATATGATAACGTTTCTCGCTCATTCGTTATGCATATTTCATTTCCACAACAACTAACATGAAATTCATTTCAGTAGTAATATCAGAGACTTGCACAAAGGAACTCTTATTCCCTTGGGTAATGTTTATTTACAAAGCCTTTGAAACGTGTATTTGTGCGCTTGCACTAGTTTTATGATGACAAAAGTATATAAAAAAGCAGTAGTAAAATAATGAGTGGATAATTACAAAGAAATTAAATTTTAGCGGCTAACGTTCGTCAATGTTTATCTGTAGCTACTCGCGTTCGACATACAAATTTGTTTTTGATATTCCCGTAGGCTTATAAAAGCATTTTCGAATAGTCTTGTTACAGTATTAAATTAAATACAAAGATTTCTATTAACGGTTGCGAATGATGGTTCTACTGATAAGAATCAGCAAGATTTCAATGGATTTTCTATACACCAATTTATACATAGATGCTAATTAAATACAATTAAATTATTATTTATCCTGCATCAACAAAATCAACGATAACTAACCATGCGATCTTTATTATCTACTCTAATTTATTCTTTAATAGAGTACTAAGTCTTTTTTGTTTATTTTGAAAGATATTTACATTTATTAATAGGTCAAGTATAATAATAATCAAGTATAATGCCGTGGAGTACCGGCTTAGAATAGTACTCCCCCAATCTCATCCCGTGGGTGTCGTAAGAGGCGACTGAGGGACGGGGAAAAGGGGGGATGGGCAGCAGCGTCCCCCCTCCCATAAACATCTTACCCCCCCTACTGCGCTCGCCAACACGCCTGCCCAGCGCGGCGAGTATGGGCAAACCCCTCCATTAATGGCAGATGCGCCCAAAAAAAGGCCCCCAGTTACCGGCAAGCCCGCTAGGCCCGACCAAGGTAGCGGTCGCGGTATCGGCAGGGCAGGGGGTGCTAAGAATCACCGGTTCACGGCAGGCTACCGTATAAAACGACTGAACATGGCAACGTATAATGGACGCTCGATGAGGCTGGACCATCACCTCGCCGAATTAGAAGTAGAGTTAAGTCATATAAACTGGCATATACTGGGGTTATCTGAAGTCCGAAGACAGGGGGAGGACACGATAACTCTAGAGTCCGGTAACTTACTCTACTTCCGCGAAGGTGATAACCTCTCCCAGGGTGGTGTCGGTTTTCTAGTCAAAAAGGATCTCATTAGCAGCATTGTGGAAATCAGTAGTGTGTCGAACCGGGTAGCGTACCTTGTCCTAAAACTTTCCGACAGGTACTCCCTGAAGGTCGTACAGGTATATGCGCCAACTTCGACATACTCTGATGATGTGGTCGAAGCGATGTACGAGGACATCGCAAAGGCCCTCAACGACACCTCGAAGGCCCACTACAATGTTGTTATGGGAGACTTTAATGCTAAAGTGGGAGTACAAGATAGCGGTGAATCGAAAGTCGGACCTTACGGCTTGGGCTGCAGAAATCACAGGGGGCAAATGCTGGTAAACTTTCTCGAAGCGCAGGGGCTTTTTTTGATGAATTCTTTCTTTCAAAAGAAGCCTCAGAGGAGGTGGACCTGGCGAAGCCCCGATAACGTGACAAGGAACGAGATAGACTTTATCATTTCGAATAAAAGGCACATATTTAGAGATGTTTCAGTGATCAACAGGTTTAATACCGGAAGTGATCACCGCTTGGTTCGAGGCACTCTAAATATCAACTTAAAAGCCGAAAGATCGAGAATGATGAGGTCTACTCTCCGACCAACCATGCTCCAAGCTGCTCAAGGCTCCGAAAAGTTCCAAATGGAACTTCAAAATCAATTCACCGCGTTGGAAACCATAAGCAACATTGATGAGAGAACCGACACGCTGGTCAAAATACTGCAAAACACATCCCGCAAGTGTTTTCCGCCACAGAGAAGAGACAACGCACCAAAACTCTGCTGAGACACTCGAGCTCATGAGAAAACGACGAGAACTACCATCGTTTTTGTCAGATAAGGCCTTAAACCGAACAATAAAAACGCTGACGCGACGCGATCTCCGACGCTCCAATACCCGTGCCATCAAGGCTGCGATTGAGCAAAATCGGGGATCGAAAGTGTTCGCTCGCAAGTTTGGGAGGCCGCGTCTGACAAAACTTAAAACTGAAAATGGTGGGGTCGTTACCTCTAGGCCTGAGATTGTCGGAGAAGTAGAGAGGTTTTATGGGCAGTTGTTCTCTTCAAGATCGGATAAACCCGTGGGAATCAGTATTGATGACCAGCGCGCCCCTCTTATGCGCCATTACTCCGAGGAGCTCCCGGTCGTTGACCAAGGAGAGATTAGGGCGGCTCTAGAACAGCTTAAAAACAACAAAGCTCCGGGAGATGACGGAATCACAACAGAGTTGCTTAAGGCAGGCGGGACTCCGGTCCTGAAAGAGCTAGCAAGCCTCTTTAATTCCGTCATCCAACATGGCAAGACCCCGAAGAGAAGTGGTACTGTTTTTCAAGAAAGGTGATAAAACCCTCTTGAAAAACTACAGACCAATCTCCCTCCTGAGTCACGTGTATAAGCTGTTCTCAAGAGTCGTCACGAACCGTCTCACCAGACGACTTGACGAGTTCCAGCCCCCAGAGCAAGCCGGCTTTCGATCAGGCTACAGCACCGTGGACCACATCCATACTGTTCGGCAGATTGTGCAGAAGACCGAAGAGTACAATCAGCCGCTGTGTATGGCATATGTGGACTACGAGAAAGCCTTCGACTCCATCGAAACCTGGGCAGTGCTCGACTCATTGCAGAGATGTCATATCGATTGGAGATATATCGAGGTACTGAGATGTCTGTACAACGCCGCTACAATGACTGTCCACATCCAGGACTGTAAGACGAAGGCGATCCAACTGCGCAGAGGGGTGAGACAGGGGGATGTAATATCCCCGAAACTGTTCACCAACGCGTTGGAAGACGTTTTCAAAACGCTGGATTGGACTAGGTATGGAGTCAATGTAAACGGCGAGTACATCTCACACCTTCGATTTGCCGACGATATCGTCATCATAGCAGAGTCGCTGGAACAACTCACCGAAATGCTGCGTAGCCTAGGCGAGTCTTCCCGGCGTGTCGGTCTCGGTATGAACTTGGACAAGACCAAGGTCATGTTCAATAGGCATGTCGTGCCGGGACCGATATACGTCGAGGGGAAACCTCTCGAAGTTGTTAGTGAATATACCTACCTAGGACAGATAATACAAGTCGGTAGGAACAACTTCGAGAAGGAAGCCGATCGAAGAATTCGCTTGGGATGGGCAGCATTTGGCAACCTTCGTCAAGTCCTCAAGTCGTCTATACCGCAATGTTTGAAGACGAAAGTCTTCAACCAATGCGTCTTACCTGCCATGACATACGGTGCCGAAACGTGGACACTAACTGCGGGACTAGTCCACAAATTCAAAGTCGCTCAGCGTGCTATGGAGCGAGCTATGCTCGGAGTATCTTTGAAGGATAAGATCAGAAATGAGATTATCCGGAAAAGAACCGGAGTCACCGACATAGCTTGCAAAATCAGCAGGCTGAAGTGGCAGTGGGCTGGTCACGTATGTCGTAGGACCGATGGCCGTTGGAGCAGACGAGTCCTAGAGTGGAGACCGCGAATCGGCAAGCGCAGCGTAGGGCGCCCTCCAGCCAGGTGGACCGACGACCTTAAGAAGGTGGCGGGCACCAACTGGATGCGGAAGGCGGAGGACAGGGAGCTTTGGCGCACCTTGGGAGAGGCCTATGTTCAGCAGTGGACAACGATTGGCTGTTGATTGAATAGGTCAAGTACCAATGACTGTATAAAGTTTTAAATCGGATGAACGTTACTATGACATTTAGTATATGAACGTGAACAAGCTCATATACTAGTATATAATATGACTTACGATGCAGGATACTTGGACATATAAAGCATTTGTACTTTCGAATTGTTAGATTTTACGAATTTTGTTCTTTGCTCGTCTCCGTGAGCATATTTTGTCAGAAAGTTCCTAGCACTCTTCATCTTTGACATCTATAATGCATTATTATTTATATGTATATGTATTATAGCTCTGTTTTTTATTTTCTTTGTTGTTATATTTGTACGTATGCATATTTTTTATTATCAATTACCGCCTTACGAATTTCTGCTTAGCCTAAAGATTGACTGGTAAAGAATGCCTTCAGCATTAAGTCCGCCTTTGTACTGCTACACAATGTATGGTGGTCAAAAAGTATTCAAATAAATAAATAAATTTCCTTAAAGTGATATTAAAAAAAAAAACGAAAAAATACAATCAAATTATGTAAAACTCCGTTGTGACGTTTTCAAACTAAAGAGGCCACGTGATCTATTTATATTATCTGTCGACGCCAATTTAATCGGGCCCTTACTAGAAGATTGGCTGGTTGCCATCACTACGCAAGGTCTACAGGAAATGACCTGAATATCCCATTGATAGGATTAATATCGTCTTTGACTTGTTTTAAAGACAAGGTAGATGGAACAGGGTTATTCCTAACGAGAATGGGAAGAGTTCTTACAAATGATTGTACTGCGAGTTAAGTACAAATTTTTGTAGAATTATTTTTGCTGTCTTTAAGTATTATTATTCAAAATCAAAATTTTACTCAGGTAGCCTTTTACAAGCTCTTTTGAATCGTCATTTAACAGGATTATATTAGGGAGAGGGGGCAGATATTAGGTAAAATTTAGTTCATGTCCTTCCTTGGGATTCAAACTGGCTTCATATCAAATTTCATCAAAATAGGTTAAGTGGTTTAGCCGTGAAAGAGTAACAGACAGACGGAGTCACTTTCGCATTTAATAATATAAAGTGCAGATGTAAAGCTACACCGGTCCGGAATGTAGATTCTACTTAGAAGAGCCGACGACAAACCAGTACTCTTTTCTACAAACTAATTTATAAAAGTTAAGCTACTTTGAATACTAAAAATGATATAATTATCCTTCTATAATGAAAGTAATAAACTTCCCTCATAATTCATTTATTCTCTAATGTGGTCACAATTAAAGGCACTTGATTAAATTTAATATATCTACTTAACAAGATTTCTCAAATGAATTCCTGTTAAATAATTCAACAAGTATATTCATAAGAATAATTAACTTTCTACATATTTGAAATAAAATAAAACTTACTAGTTCTTACAATTGTCTTTCATCGCTTTTTCTACTAGTACGTCTTTATGATCAATTTGTTTATTGCTATCTAGTTGGTAAGACTTTGTGCCAGCCCGGGTAGGTACCACCCGCTCGTCATTTATTCTAACGCTGTTGTAGCTTATTCCGGTATGAAGCCAGTTTAACCAGTCATTAGAGACAACTTCTTAGTTGCCAAGGTTGGTGACGAATTGGCCAATGTCTATGGTTAGTGGTGACCAATTACTATCAAGTGGCATTTGCCAGTATGCCTACGTATTTTAAATAAATAAAAAAATTATCCTAATTAGATAGGTTTACCGGTGGTAGGGCTTTGTGCAGGCTCGTCTGGGTTGAAACCACCCACTCATCAGATATTCTACAAAATAGCAGTACTTGGTATTGTTGTGTTCCGGTTTGAAGCTGAGCTAGTGTAATTACAGGTACAAGGGACATGACATCTCAGTTCGCGAAGTTGGTTAACATTTCTTTCAATGCCAATAAATATGGGCGTTGGTGACTACTTACTAACAGGTTGCACATATACTTGTCCGCCTACCTATTCTATAAGAAAAAAAATAATGAAATTAAAACTTACTATTTCTGACAATATCTTTGAACGATTTTTATACGTCTGTATGATCAATTTGTTCATTGTTATCTATACGAGTATTTATTACTTCGACCTTTTGATCTCTAGGCCGCAGAGCAGTCAATTGAAAGCAAATTCACTGTACACATAAGACGTATCGCTGTTGTTGAATTTATAACATTGACCTTGATACAAGTGCACTTCATTCTCCAAATTGTCGAAAAGCTAGTTTCGAAACCATTGCATCGAATCATGTTATTACCAATTACTCGACTAAGGCCAAATGGTATCCCATGTTTCAAAATACCATTAAAAAAAATACTTATTATCTTAATTAAGGTATCGATAAATTAAAGTTCAATCTCATTAAGTATTCCGATTATTTCCTTATAAGTAGATGAATATTTATCATATTTTCGGAACAAATTATTATATCAAATAAATAATAACAATATAGTATATCTTGTATCATTCATTGGTGATATGACTAAGTATTCTTTCTGGATAGCTTTAGGCTTTAGGCCTTAGCCCAACAGTGGGACATTCACAGGCTGTTACTGTACTGTTGGTACCGATCCGAATAGATAAAGAATAGTCAAAGTTAAATTGGAATTGAATCGGGAACTTATCGTATCCGTTATAAATAAGTAGAATTGTATTAAGAACGGTCTCCTGGTTTGAGTAAAACCACATGGAATCTAATTCAATTGATAGAACGTGAACACTGAAAAAATAGGTTTATTGTAATAAGATAATGCATATTATCATTTACTAAAGATTTTACCGTTTCCCAACATTGAAATAAAGGTTATGCGTGTTGTTTTTCGGTAGTTTCTTACTCAATGAAATCTATGTATATGAACGAATAACTGTCTGACAATCAACGTACAGCCTAAACTACTGAGGCTAGCAAAATGAAATTTTTGATATGGTTTTGAGTTGCACAGTAGCTAGATTGTGATAGGGGATGAACATTTGTATGAAAATCCTTTATTGAAGAAAGAGCAATATATATTGGTACTTAGCAAGCGAGCTAATAAAGCGCTAGTTTTTTTATAAAGCTGTTCAAATTAAACCACTAGCAGACTCTTTTATCATTCCGGTATATCGCTATCACGATGGTTTTCAATCGAAACGCATTTAAAAATTAATGCCTTTGCTAATTAACTTTCGTTATGGTATATCCTTTATATAGTCTGAAAAATTCATACTGCATTATTATATAAATTTTTAATTGGCTATTCATATCGGATACTGAATTATCATTTGGTTTTTCATATTTGGATGACATGATCGTCGAACGGATGGTTTTGTCAATCAAATATATAGAGGATACGCGGCTCAACTCGTAGTGTTATTGACTCGGAATAATTATTGTATATTATCAAATTTAAATGTAAATGCCTGTCGATGTAAGTTGTTTTTATTTCGTTAAAAACATTAATTAATAATTGTAAAAAATAAAATATCGAATTCCCCGAAAATAATTCGAAGCGATTAATAGTCATGTCGATATACTTTTTGTTGCGTCAATATATTTTATGTATCAAAAACAAGCGGCGCTATTATTTTTAAACGCAATATTTAAAGTGTTCCGTCTTTATCAGAATACAGTTTAGTCCTAATAGGTAGCCGCCCCAAGATATTTTTTCTTTTCTTATATATATTAATAGGCAAAGACAAAAGCTGTTCAGTATATTTCTCCCCGTTTCGAGCTTTCGTTAAATCAATAAAAATATTTAAGTGGAAAAAAAACGTTCAAGCCACTGGGTGAACTATAATATGTATTGCTGAAAACCATTAAATATTCTGACGAATATCTTGTATTAATGAATCGATGACATCATCGAAATTGAGTTTGTAGGACGAACGATAGTTGCTTAATAAGTTTGTTAATTTTTGTCCTTCTGCAAAATATGTAGTATATTTTTCATTAATATTTTTTTGTTACTCGTAATCACTTTATCATATTATGGTATTATTCTAAACATAGTTATGATATTTACGGAGCTAGTCGATAATTATTAATTGACCGTTCGCTGAGCAATAGCTAATGTGATGTAAAAATTGAATTATAATTTTATTATTATTATTTGTAGTTATCTAGACACGCGGTAGCCTGTCAAGCCAATTATAAGTTAATAGAACTGGTGAGCAGAGCCGTGTGTAATATTACACGAACAATTTCGAGCCACTTTTGACCCCATCATAACACAAACACTATTATTCATAAACATGTCAAACTTCGCTCATATATTGAGACTTGCGAGATACATATGTCCCAATTTCATAAACACACCTCAAACGGTTATTTAGATATTAACGTCCAAAAAATGTCATTTTTATCACTGACTGACCTATAGATCAAAACTCTAACCCAGTTCCAGATGACCTAGAAAGTTCAAATTTGACATTCAGATAGGTAGTTGGCTGAATACAAAGGAATAAATCAGAAACTAGTAAATTTTTATCATTTTATTATAATTTTTCAATTAATTGATTCTATTAGGAACTCTTACTTACAGTGCCTGTAATGTAAGAATCAGCAATCAAAATTGATGACAGCCGGTCTTTATGTGGATTTTAAGGTCTTCACGTGAATATATAATGAGTGGAACACCACTCTTAATTATTTTTTTAATACAAATCTATCAGTTTTAATACTTACAATTACTTTTAACTAAGAGTATAGTCGACTTTCGTAATTATTACGTTAATAATAATGATTTATAAGTAATGATCTTACACTTGATTAATTTAGAATAATTAATACTAAAACCCAGTTTTTCAAGTTAATTTGTATTTCATTTGAATGTTATTAATCGAAAGTATAGGTACCACTAAGATATTGTTCATTGAAAAGATTCAAGGTCAAGTTAAGCATGAATGAAAGTGGGTCGACGTGTGAATTGTTTTGTAACGCGTCATTTGCAACTGATCCACTTGAGGCGACTGGTGACGTCACTCCGAAATATCGCACTGACGATATTTATCGCAGAAAGTGACGGAACATCCTCTTAAAATGTTACTTGGTTAAGTTAGTGTGGTAGAGCTTTGTGCAAGCCCGTCTGGGTAGGCAAACATTCTACTGCTAAACTATACAATATTTCTGTATTGTGGTGTACCCGTTTGAAAACTGGCCCGCTTTAATTACAGGCACAAAAGACATTTTAGTTCCCAAGGTTGGTGGCTCACTTCTTACAACGCCAATGTCTGGGCGGTGGTGACCTTTTCCCATCAGGTGGCCCTTTTCTTAGTTCGCCTACGGATTTTATGTACAAAAATACTGCAATCCTAATAGTTTTAAATAAATTATAAGGAATTTGTACGCTAGTAATCTTGAAATGATGTTTAAACTACCGAAAAATACCATGATACCTTTATAAGAGTGAGAATTATCATAAAAATATAACTAAAAAACCAACTTCAACTATGTATATCTTATATAACTTTCCCCTTTCCTTCAATTAACTTTAAGTTAAATTAAGGCAAGTAAAATATAGCCGAGATGGCCTAGTGGTTAGAACACGTTAAGATTTCTTAACCGACGATCGTGGGTTCAAACCCGGGCAAGCAACACTGAATTTTCATGTGCTTAATTTGTGATTATAATTCATCTCGTGCTTGACGGTGAAGGAAAACATCGTGAGGAAACCTGCATGTGTCTAATTTCATTGAAATAATGCCACATGTGTATTCTACCAACCCGCATTGGAGCAGCGTGGTGGGATAAGCTCCAAACCTTCTCCTCAAAAGGGAGAGGAGGCCTTAGCCCAGCAGTGGGACATTAACAGGCTGTTACTAGAACTACTAGAAAATATTTTTTTATATAAAAAAAAAAAACTTTCATGTGGATGGATTTCATTGTAAATATCCACTTTTATGTTTTGGTCGTAAAGATGAAAAGATAAATAAATGTTAATTATCTATTATATAGTGTTCTAGCAGCGAAAGCGTAACAGACATACTGAGTTTATTTTTATTAGTTTCGTATTTATAATATTAACAGTAACAGTAACAGCCTGTTAATGTCCCACTGCTGGGCTAAGGCCTCCTCTCCCTTTTGAGGAGAAGGTTTGGAGCTTATTCCACCACGCTGCTCCAATGCGGGTTGTTAGAATACACATGTGGCATTATTTCAATGAAATTAGACACATGCAGGTTTCCTCACGATGTTTTCCTTCACCGTCAAGCACGAGATGAATTATAAACACAAATTAAGCACATGAAAATTCAGTGGTGCTTGCCCGGGTTTGAACCCACGATCATCGGTTAAGATTCACGCGTTCTAACCACTAGGCCATCTCGGCTTTATAATATTAGTATAGAGGTTTATAAAATGATTAATATGTGTTCTATATATATATATATGTATTAGGAGATTTTATTTGATTAATTCAACTCAAAGATAAACTCGTTAAAACTCATAACTCGGTCGAAATCGTTAAAGGTTAGACAGTACGACTGATTCCAATCTATTTAGCGTTTATGGGGTTATAAATAGTTGCAACAGACCCAGGTGAAATGATTTACGTAATAGGGCAGATGCGTCTGTTTTACTTGGAATTATAAAAATCTTTTTACTTATCGGGTTAAAGACATATCACAAGAAGGTTACTTCATTTTTGGTTATCTGTTGCATATATACAATATATATGTCATATACTACACCCCTTACAGGGGAAGGATGCATTTTTTAGCGAAATCATCTCTTTTTCAACTATTGTATTATTATAACAAAGAAAGTACTATATAATATAAATTTTATAACAATAAAAGTTTTAGTGCCATACAAAGCCAGTAGATTTGTTTTTGACTGTTTTCAAAGAACGGTTTTATTAGAGACGTTTTTAATGGTAGCTTAATAAATTATTTCGCCCGCGTATTAGGTGGGTGGGGTCATGTTTTGGGTATAAAAAACTAGCCTATGACCTTCCTTCGCGTTCAATTTTGCTTCATACTAAATTTCATCAAAATCGGTTTAGTGGCTTAGCTATGAAAGCGAAACAGACAAACAGACTGACGTAATTCTAAGAGTGTCTGTCTTGATTTTCTTTTGAATTTACACTAATAATATAGATAACACTTCTACAAACAGATTCGTTATGAATAAAAAAAAAACAGAATATACCTTTACCTTCGAATCAACTGCAAGTAACAAGAACACATTAATTAAATAACGACACTAACCGTAGAATATGATAAAAAAATGTTAGAAATATGTGACATTGACTTTAGAAATTAATTATCGTATTTATAAACGTAGCCTAGCGACTGTTTAGTCAAATACTGCTTTGTCCCTTTTTATCGTTATTGATTTGACATTCGAAAGAAGAAGACACGGAATTGTTTAACTAATCACCCGCATAACGATGTATATAAGTATAACCGTATAACAATAAAATCATCACTGTAGCGTATTTAGCTTTAAGTGTGATTTTAACATTTGAGGAGTGAGATTCGAAATGAAATCTTACATTAAATCACTGCAGTTGTGACGTAATTACAATCAAATTGATATTTTTTTATTAAAAGCAGAATAAATGCCGCTTAAATTATGAATAAAAAGAAAAACGGTGTGTATATATCAGACGAATCGATGTAAAAGGCACGACCGAATTTCGTAAGAGACCTACGTTATTAACGCTCTATATTAGGACGTCTAGTGATTAGCTTATTATATATTAAAATTTATCGATATCGTTATAAATTATTATATATTTCTATAATATAATTATAATATTATATATTTCAAGTGGTCAGAATCGCCCATAGATGAAGGCGTGATAAGAAATATTAATGATTCCTTATACCGTTACTGCTTCAACCTTGTGAACTAAGATGTAATATATATTGTGCCAGTAGATACAATAGCTCACTTATCCTTAAAAACTGTACATAACGATACTAAATATTGATGTTCGGCGGTAGAACGTGTGATGAGTGGGTACCTACCCAGACTAGCTTGAACAAAGCCCTTCAACCAAGTAAAATTAATTTTTCTACCAAGTATATTCTTCAACCAAGTGAACCTTTTTCAGGACTGACTACGTTATTTTATTCGATGAGAATGAAAAACATACAAATAGTAAAAAATATTTTTTAAGAAGAATTACTACAAGTTTTTTATAACATTCCGTCAAAGGTACATCTAAAGCATTATTTGCTATAGAAAAACCGAGACCCGCTATGAAACCTGTCTTACGGCTATCGCGCTTTCCTAATTGCTATATATATATTAATTACTGCGAAGTAACTAGATCTTTGTATCGTAAGTCATGATTTAATTGTTACTTTTTATCTAAATGCTATTAAGGAACTAATAATTATCCGAATCAATCAAAATTAAAATATACTTTAATCAATTAGAATCATTTAACAAATTTAAATTACAGTTAAAGCTACCACCGGTTCAAAACCGGCAAGAAACTCAGTGCATTCATTCTGTTAAGTCATAGTTTAACTATAATTCATCCTCTACGATAATAAAGGAATAGTGCTAACTCGATTGTTTCTTATCATATTGTTTTATCGAGTAAAACCTTTTTTATTTATAAATGTTTTTTTTTTTTAAATTGATTAGAATAAATAGGCATATTCACAGTTATCTTTATTCATTTTCAAATGTGATTTGCCAGTACACTTTTCTAGAACAGCTTCGTTATGGGTGAATTAAAATGCGCTCTGCCAACCAATCACGCCAACCGGCTCGTCGTCGTCTATTATGGAATACCATTTTCAGGCTGTCGTCCAGAAATACCTTGGTAGTCGCCGTTTGTGTCCTCTTAATCAGCTTTCCCGCGTCTTCACTGTCTTCTGTGTGATATACGAAGTTCTTCGTGCGATTTATTTTACTAGCAAACCAACGGTACACAATTAACACATTCCTTGAGAATTTCTTTTAAAACTTATGATTAACATTGTGTAAGTATTTACGGGCTAACTCAACAAGCAGGTTAAAAAATACACTACGGCGTTCTTTATTTAAAATCAAAAAACCTAGGTTTCTTAAAATGAAATGAAATTCTCTCCTTTCTTCTCATACGCGGACAAAGTTGCGAGCAGAAACTACTTGTTAAATAAATATGGACTATCAATATTATTATTACTATTATATAATAAAATAAAATATTGTTAATGCCACCGCTGTATTGAACAAATTATTACATGTATAATATGATTGACATGCTTTTATTAAAGGACCTATGCTACTTTTCGGCCAATAAGCTATTTTGAGCAAAATATTACGAGAAAGGTCAAAGCGACAGGCATACTTTCGCATTTATAATATGAAGTAATGATGATTAAATATTTTGTTTATCCTACTCGTATCATTATTTTGATGAAGATGATCGTCATAATCCTAACACCATAGAACTTACTTCCTTACTTTTGACACATTTAGTCAACACCATCATAATCAAAATTACACGCCAAATATTAAATTATTCATTTACCATCCATGAAATAGCTTTTTACCCAGTGAATGATCGTCTGAGTGAATACTAAATGCCATCCACTTACCACTTGTTTTACTAGTAAACAGCAATACGTTGCATAAGTAGTAACAGTCTGTAAATGTTTCATCCTTAGTTAAGGCCTCCTCCCCTAAGAGGAGCTCATTTCATAATGATCAGATACTGTGCACCGCTGTGTTGTAACTAAAAATAGAAGGGACATAACATATAAGTAATTGGTGGCGCATTGAAGATATGAGAAGTAGGCTTTTGACTTTTGACTAGAATTTTGACGTTAGCTTTTTAAATTAAAAATAGTGGTAATAGAGTGGTTCAGTCCAGACTGGTAAAAAAAATATTAATTTAAGAATTTATCATCGTTAAGTTTCCAATTATAACATTTAATGGTTGTAGAATAATAAATATAAGATTTATATTTACTAATTTATGTATTTGGACTTTACTAGCGTATTATCATGTGTACAAACAATTTCTCACCTAATAAACATTGCCTATGTAAACTGGACCTCGATAAAACAGTCCGGACACGAAAAGCATGTCACTGTGGTATTGAACAAGAATGTTCGCGAAGTTTATCGATAATTCAGTCACGCGCCCATCACCACCAGCCTACGTCTGCGTCTCCGTCTATAGCTGATTTTATTATCAACAATCGATTTTGAACCTTATTCCTTAACGATAGGACGTTTGAGTTTTTTGATAATATAGAATGGATCGCTTTCTATCGCCCACTGGTGTATATTAAGTTTATTATTTGGTTTGTTGAAAGTAGAAGCCGACAATACAATAACATTTAAATTCTGTCGGCCATACTTATAGACGTTGTTTAGATGGTGATCAGTTGAACAATGTCGTGTCTTCTTCTTTCGAATGTGAAATCAATGATGACAGAAAGGGAGAAATCAGTGTTTAACTAAACAGTCGCGAAGTTCAAAAGTGAGGCCGTATATATTTTTAGTTTTACTTAAACATATATACAGTTATTCTGATTCTAACACGTATTGGATTTTATAGTTACTTTTGAAGATGCCATATGGAGGCAAACATTCGACTAATATTGGGCTACCGTTATGTGTGCTTGAAAAATTATTATTAATAATAATAATTACACATTACTTATTATATATTAGTATGAAACCTTCAGTTACGGAATACATAGAATGATATACTCGCTTACACAATATTCTTAATTTATTTATACATTTATGCTAATATTATAAATGCGATTGTAACTGTGTATGTCTTTCTGTCAATCAACTTATACAATACAGCACCTGTCTTGCTTCGCGCAAATAGTTTTTTTTATAGTATAGGTAAGCGGACGAGCATATGGGCCACCTGATGTTAAGTGATCACCAACGCCCTTAGACATTGGCATTGTAAGAAATGTTAACCATCGCTTACATCGCCAATGTATGTCCACCGTCCACTTGTGCCTTTAATTACAATGGCTCACTCACCCTTTAAACCGAAACACAACAATACCAAGTACAGCTGTTTTGCGGTAGAATATCTGATCGTGTAGGTGGTACCTACGCAGACGAGCTTGCACAAAGTTCTACCAGTAAATAGATAGTACTAAGATGCAAACTTTTCTATGTCAAAATTTGAAAGGAATAATTACACCATACAATAATATTTACTGGAATGTCAGAGAGATGATTTTCGAGATTGACTGTAATTATTATTTAAAATATCAAATCGAAACGGTAGTCACTATTGTGATATTTTCAGAAAACCCTTATGTTGGTGATGTATAACCGGGTGTTCCTTTCTAGAAATGAACACATATAGTTATCTCTTTCTACCATCAAATCAAGTCTATAATTTGAAATTGGAAAGAAGAAGACAGAGCATTATTTAACTTATCACCAGCTGACTGATTTTTATAAGTAACGCCGTGAATCACCTGTCCAAACTACCACAAACGCCCTTGGAAACTCTTGTCAGCCACGATACTGTCAAATCATATTTCATTTTCATATAAGCTAATGACTTGCATGCGTTTGAATATAAGAAGAAGAAGTATATAAGAAAAAAAATAAAACACGACTCGCGCGCCATCTATCACGTTGATGGCAAAACCGTGCAGTTACACTAAATCGTACAAATCGCATATGTCATCGTCATCATCTATTCTAACAATATTGAATTAATTGAATCAAAATTTATAATTAATTAATTAATCTTTTACTTTAATTACTTCTAGTTAGTAATTCAATATATGCTTAAGCTAATTGTGTAATCCTATTTCGGGTTTAGTTACATGTCATATAATACTTAATATAATAAGTTATGTATGAATGTTGGATTACCAAATAAATAAATAAAACGTACGTCCTTTTATTACTAGTACCAGTCTCGTAGAAAAATGATTTATCTGTCTTTTGTTTATTGCTTTGCAAATTTTTAATAGCGTCCGTGGTGTATATTAGATAAATTGATGATTCCCCCCCTACTTATTCAATTACATTATTTTTTCTTGCACGAGGAGATGAATTGAGAGCTAAACGACTTTCTGAAGTGAATAATGACGGTGACAAGTGCTCATTTGCTGGTAAACCATAATTCCGTAGTAACGGTTGAAAATAACTCGGCGCCGGTGGTCTAACGGCATGTATTAGGTTAGTTTTATAAAGATTTGGGTCAATCCCTCTTGATTATGTTTTGTGGATCATTCGCTGCACCGATTTATTTTTTAAAAGGATATTAAGACGTTCGAAATTTGAATTGTATTTTTTTTTGTGGTTGGGCCATTTATTGGAATTTATTATACGCCATAATTTTCTTTTAATAATATAATAATAAATCAGCCGAGTTGATTCTGGCTGGATAGAACACATTGATCGTTATTTTTGGTTTCAAACTTCGGGTAGTCTACTCTCAAATTAAAATCAAACAAAATATACTTCATTTAAGTAGGCTCGTACAAGTATTTTTGAACCGTCGTTTTACAGTTATTTTTTACTGTTACTGTTAAAAGTCTTGGGGGTGACAACGACTCGTATGCAGAAAAGGCAACGGCATAAGCTGCCGCCTGCGCGTGTTGGTGGCGCGTCAACTATGTACTTCGTTGCTATATATTATTATAATAAAAAGAAAAATATTTTTATTTATTTTATTCTCTATTTTTTTTTTTTAATAATAAATTATCTCAATCAATTTCGATGTTTCACATCTGTCAGTCCTCCCGTGTCGGTGAATTTTTTTAAAAACACTTTTTTAATGGTATATGAAAAACATCTCATAAAAACTTTAATTTCATATACAAAGAATTTCTAGAATGCTCGATCTTAAAGTATGACAAGGAAGGGAAAAAATAAAAACAAAATATTAAGTAAAACAACTACTTCTGCGGTAGATTGGATATCGTTACATTCACGAACGTGCGTATCGAGTATACTTTGAGGTTATTTTTTTTTTTTGAACCAAAACCAACAAAAATATATTTCGTGATAGGTTCTCGTTTTAATTTAAAAACTTAAACTGTTTTTGACGAACATTCCGTGTGCTGGATTTAATTTATTTATTTATCTCAACGTCAGTGTCGTGTCGATGTTTTTTAATTTAGATCATGAAATTATTCCTAAGTAATGATGACATATGTAATTGATATGAATTTATGTGACATTGTACATATGATTAAATACAATTGTTGAGGAATTCCTGAATGAGGATGTGAATGATTTTGTTTACAGCTCCAATTATATTTTATATCGAATGTTACGTTTGAATTGCCTTTGACCTTTAATTGCTTCTTTTAATTTATTGTTAGGATTCCTCACATTGAAAAGGTTAATGATGACTATACTTTGTATATTAATTTATTTGAATCTTAAATCTTTTGTTAAAACATTAATACATAAGGAATATAATGCTCGAGCAATCCCGTCTGGGAGGGTTCCACCCACGCATCAGGTATTCTACCGCCAACCAACAATATTAAGTATTGTTTTGTTACGGTTCCAAGGGTGAGTGAGCCCGTGTAACTTCACAGGGGATATGACATCTTCCAAGGTTGGTAGCGCGCTGACGATTTACGGAATGTTTATGTACATCGCCAATGTCTATGGACGGTAGTGACCACTCAACAACAGGTGGCCTATATGACTAACTGAACGCCTAACTAATGCAATAAAAAAACATACATAAATAACATACGTTATAGGTAATAAAAAAAAGTTTAAAGTTCGCCTTCGTTGCTTTCTATATAGTTCACTATATATTTAAATTGAAAAAAAAGGTCATATTGAGTTTATTGTTGGTTCTTCTCGGTATAATCGACATTTCGAACCTGTGATACCCTTATATTTGATTTAATCCTGTCCAACAACCTTTTGTAAGATCTCTTGTAATAATCTACTTAGGATACTTTGATCTTGTTAACTCCTGAACATTTTGGTACTTAAACCTACGAAATGCACGTACAAAAGCTTTTAGTATTATTCAAGGCAATTATTTTCGTAATACCTTTAGTTGTGCTACTCTAAAAATTATAGTAATTATATTTAATACGATGTAGCCTATCACAGAAACAATTAGAAAGCAAAGTTACTCGATAGTAAGGTAATTACTATGTGTAATGGAAATCTATAAAGTAAATCCAAATAAATTATTACTTTATAATTTTTAATACATTTTGTTGAGCTTTTTTGTATAATTAAGTCTTCCGTTTATTTTGAATTAGCTACCCGGCTCGGCTGAGATAGAATAACGGTCGACATAAAACTTTTATATTGTCATATATATTGGTTTACGCGGCGCACTCCAGTTCCAGTCGGCATGATTTTTTTTAAATTTATTTATTTAGGATCACCAACGTGACATACAGTGACAATTGTTACTACAATTACAAATTAAAAGTTTACAAACTAATAGGTCTAAGGGTTAAAATTGCCATAGTTATAGTTAACCACAACATGCAAAAATGACACTAAGCGTCTTAAATAATAATGAAAGAAAAGACAAATAAAATAAAAATAAATTTAACACAATTTGGATTTTTCCGACATCTTCAACACAATTATCCTATTTTAACCGATTTATATAAACCATAATGAATTATACACCTAAACCTTCCATGAATCACTCTATGACATCACATTACATCATGCAAATGTAGTATAAGCGGTCGTGACCATCAGGTGGTCTATTAGCCGGTACTGGTAGGGCTTTGTGCAAGCTCGTCTGCGTAGGTACCACCCACTCGTCAGATATTCTACCGCAAAACAGCAGTACTTGTTATTATTGTGTTTTGGTTCCGGAAAAAAAGTCTATTTTAATTATTTGTATGTTCGTCTTTAAATGTAAACATTTTATGTAGACTCTTTTTCTCCTGTGCAAAGTCGATATGGATAGTTAGTATTTAATAAAAGTTACACAATTAATTATCTCTACGAAGGCATGGTCTGTGATACGCTTCTCAATAAGTTTTATTGAAATTTCTCTGATTTCAAATATTCTGTGAACCGTTTTAAAATTGTTCGATTCTTTATTCCCTTCACCTGATCCTGTAATTGGGTTATATACGGAACATTTCGTCGCGATCTCCCTTTAAATTAAATTTTTCATTCCTACTTCCCCGAGGTAATTTAACGTAACGAATTTTGTAAGCAATTTAGATACACTGATGGTTGTGGATTTGGAATCACTGGTAGCTTATTTAAATACGACTTGAGAATATACTTAGAATTACTTAAATATAAGATAAATATTACGTAGATATTTAGTTCGCTTTTATTTACTCGACGGTGGAGCTTTGTACAAGCTCGTCTCGTCGATACACTACCGCCAAGCAGCAATACTTAATATTGTCTTGTTGCGGTTTAAAGAGTGAGCCAGTGTATTTTTTTTTTTTTTATAGAAAAGGAAGGCGGACGAGCATATGGGCCACCTGATGGTAAGTGGTCACCAACGCTCTTAGACATTGGCATTGTAAGAAATGTCAACCATCGCTTACATATCCAATGCGCCACCAACCTTGGGAACTAAGATTTTATGTCCCTTGTGCCTGTAATTACACTGGCTCACTCACCCTTCAAACCGGAACACAACAATATCAAGTATTGCTGTTTTGCGGTAGAATATCTGATGAGTGGGTGGTACCTACCCAGACGAGCTTGCACAAGCCCTACCACCAGTATGAACAGACAGAAAAGGTATATAACATCTTAAGGTTCCGAGGTTGGTGAAACATTGTGGGTGTATTTTTTTCTCTTTCAATTTGAATTTTATATTTTAGTCATAGTTTATAGTCATTCGACTTTCTTAGTCTATAATTTCAATATATATATTAGGACCATTAATATTTCTATTAATGGTCCTAATAAAATAAGTAAAAGTAAGGGATGGTTACTATTATCACAGAGCTAATGTCTATGGGTCGTGGTAACCACTTATAATCAGGTCGCTTACCTGCCTCTTTAAAAATAAATGAAACTACATGAAAGGTCAAACCGACGGTCAAACTTTCGCATTTATAATATTTTAAGTAACGGGCTTGTATTTCGTAACAAAGTATTAAATCAACCGCATATAAACTAACGTCAGCGAACATACACCTGCGAGTTAAGTTTCCACTGAATATCTTCAAACGTATACAATTTACGCTCTATTAAATATACAAACTTTGATATTCGAAATCGTTGAGTAAAAAAACATAAACAAATCTGGTCAACGTTACTCGATTTTTAGTTGAAGAACTTTATGCAAGCCAGTCTTAGTTGGTACTACCTCTACCATTAAGTCGGCAGCTATCACTACCGCTACTCACATATCCTACTTCCTATTACAATCGAAAAAGGTGTACAGATAAGGTTACTATAGAGAATATATTCCATGCGATGTGCTAATAGCTCTGCTATATTATGTACTACTTACACGCTCCCGTTCCTCGGAAAGCACGTTAAGCCGTTGGTCGTACGCCTGAACTTTTTTTGCGGTAGTGTCGAATTGCCGTCCCATCGGATTATGAGAGTGAGGGAAGAAAGAGTGCATCTGTATTTTCGCACACAATTTGTGTGCACTATAATATCTCCTGCGCAGTTGACTAATCTCTCTTGAGATTGGCCGCTGTGGATGAAATCGGTTTGGAGGACATTATTATTATTATTATTATGTACGAACAGTTCCACTTTAAAAACGATATTCTATATAACTACTTAATATAAAAAATACAATTTAATTTTACTTCCAAAGTTGTGATAATTCTGATGTAATTTGAAATAGTAAATGTATGTAACATTTGAATCATTATAATATAATATTAGCACATACATGTATATTTTATCGATTACAATGAATGTAAAGCTATGTAGCTGTGTATTTCAGAATCAAGATTCTATAGAGAAAAACCAGCAAACAAAATCTATGTACTTAGTTAGTTACTCTTGTTCTCAAATATCAATTTTATAGTCACAATATACTAATGTTATAAATGCGAAAGTACTTTTGTATGTCTGTCAGTCTGTTGCGCTTTCCAAGTTAAACAATTGAACCAATTTTGATAAATTATGAAGCAAGTTTGAAATCCAAGGACACATGCTTTAACTTATTTACCAAATACTTGCCCCCTTCCCCCTACACGCGTGCAGTAACTAGTATAAAATATAATTTGTCTGTCCTCTATGACAAACAAAGTTTACCATCTTCGCGTAAATACAAGTAGTATTGTGTATTAAGCCTTGTTTTTAATGACCTTTTAAAATAAAATTTAAAGATATAGGTGAAGTTACGTTCCTGTAGAAACGAACACCTCGCTCCAGGGAGGATAATTAGGATAATTACTTTTCGGAGGCGCAATTGTTTTGTTATTTGCGTGTTTACCATTTTACAAGAAATATCTCTGATCAAAGAGATCTTTATTATTGTGATAATAAATAATATTGTCTACTTTACTGGTGGTAGAGCTTTGTGCAAGCTCGCCTGGGTAGGTACCACCCACTCATCAGATATTCTACCGCAAAACAGCAGTACTTGTTATTGTTGTGTTCCGGTTTGAAGGGTGAGTGAGCCAGTGTAATTACAGGCACAAGGGACATAAAATATTAGTTCCCAAGGTTGGTGGCGCATTGGCTGTATAAGCGATGGTTGACATTTCTTACAATGCCAATGTCTAAGGGCGTTTGGTGACCACTTCCCATCAGGTGGCCCATATGCTCGTCCGCCTTCCTATTCTATAAAAAAAACCGTACTATGTTTATTAATATAAGATTAAGTTTTATTAATTAACAAAGGTAAGCGCTATAGTATTAGATGGATGCTATGGTTGGCTAATTTCTCGCCCAGTGAATCGTAATTACGATTCAACTGAGAAATTCTGTTAGCAATCTTACTTACCATTATTGTTATTAGATTTGATTTGCATATTCTAATTAACTCCCGGCAAGGAAATGACTCCATAGAGCGCATTGTCATTCAAGGCAAGGTGGATGGCACCAGACCACGTGGAAGGACGCCTATACGATGGGCCGACCAAATAAAAACAACTGTTGGCGGTCCTTTGCATGAGTGCGCCAGGCTCACCACTAATAGGAACATATGGCGAAGGCTCGTGAGGCGAATAACATCTGCGCCGAAATTCGTAATACTGCATGGCGGCCATGACCGCTCTGAGAAGAGTGTCACGACGAAGAAGAAGAAGAAGATACATATTTAAATCCTCATTGTAAATAATTTTTATTGTTTAAAGTTGACATTACAAATTATATAAATCAACGAAGGAGATCGTCGGGCAATAAAAAATAAATAAAAATCAATTACTACTACAAAATTTCAATCACGCAACGATTGATGACCCGTTTATTGATACTTCAGTTTATTTCTTCGGGATACTGCTTAGATTTATTCCAAATAAATTTAAATTTTATTATGTATGTAGTAAAGTTTATTTCTGTTTAGCAAATGTATCTAATGTTGATGGTTACTTTAGTGCGTTGGTAATGGACGGGGTTGACCTATACAAAATGAGTTCATTGCCATGTAATTCGAGCCAAGAGCCGGACACGTCTACCAACCCTATATTTAAGCTAAAATTTTAATAAGATTCTCTGTTCTGAATGTATATTCGTATCATTAACATATCTAGTAAACATTTTTGGTTAATTATTTTTTTTTTTTTATTTGTCCGGGATGGTAAATGACTCTACTCCACCTGATGGTAAGTGGTAGTAGAGTCCAAATGCGAAGACGGCCAGTACAGTCGGCCAATACCGATTACCGATCAATTCATATATTAAAATCATATTACATGTTGACTCTATTTCAAAATAGCAAAATTGAGTAAGCGTTGTTTGATTTAGAATTTATGTAGAAAGTACACAACTTTTGTTTAAGTTTATCTTTTTTGCGATATGATAATCTAGATATCAATGGAAAGGTATAATTTAATATTGAGGTTCTCAGGTAAAAAGAAAGATAAAAATATTAAATACAGCCCAAACTATCCAGTAGGTTCTTCGATCCGTGTCAAAGATAACGGCCATTGCAAGGTTGAAGTAACCCTAAACGAGGAATGGAAAAGGGCAGATCCTGCTCGGCGTCGTCTCAGATGTCCCACAGCCCCGACGCCCGGGGCTCAAAAGATAGAGCCACATCCCTAGAGAGTTTAGTTACAGGATCAACGGCTTTACGTGCTTTCCAAGTGAAGACTTCCAACTTCTAAACTCCATACGAACAAGAATTTGTCGAAAAAGGATTTTCTCTAGACCTCAAAATCAGCTTTATAAATAGTCACTAGACCATACCGTTGAAATCATAAACAAATATATAATTTCAAGACACAATTATTAAAATAAAAGTTATTTTTATTCAATTCAAAACACTTATAGCTACAGTTTCGAAACGTTAATTAGTTTACAAAAACAGTGACTCGTGTACGATCAGAATCGATTTAAAAATAGAAATAAAATAGGGCTGATGTACAACCATCACAGTACAAACCAATTTTTTGGTCACACGGACACTTGCACATGTTATAAGGATGATGGCGAGAGTTCATTTAAGAAATGGAGTTAGTCACAAGTAATATAAGAAATTATTAAATCAAAATTGCAGCCCGGACTGCCATGGAAGCGCTTACTGCCAGGAAGAGCGAAATAACACATTGAAGCTCTCCAAAAAATGGTGCATCCACATACGCAATTATATTGTAATGTTAAATTAGTCCGTGGATTTTAATGAAAAAATAGAAAAGAAGATAATGTGTTGGCATTTAACCAACCAGCGATATACAGGCCCTCCAACGCTATTTGGCAAATTGGATTGGATAAGCTTATAGTATAATTGGTTTGTAGCATCAGACGACGTTTCTTGTAGTATTTCTCCAAATATTTACTTTAATCAATCAAGACAATCAAGAATCAAGACTTCGGAGCAATAGGAAGTCTTTGGGGTATTATACAAAGTTGAATCTTAGAAAATGATTTCGAATTAGTAGTTGAAAGTTTATTATAATTACTTCACGGTCATTAAAAGTTTATTTAACACCAAGCGGAGCGTTTAACAGCTTGGTTAATAAAAGTAAAACGTTTTCATTAGCTTTAATTTCACATTTTCCAATAAAGATTGGTCTACGCTATTTATCTTGTAAATTACTGGCAACCAAACCAAGAATTCGTTTTTCATTTCTATATAATAATGTCTGTTTTCGTTTATTGTTTATGCGTTCACGCATTCTTCACTAGATGGAGTTGAAACTTATGCTGTTGTTGGTGGTATTTGGTTCACACAAGTTACTTACATAGTAACGGTAAAGCATCAAAGTTGATTCATATGGGATAATTGTTTTAGTTGTGTTTATTATAAGAACAATAAAAAATCTACACGAATTGCCATTTGTCGGATCGTTACTGTGTCGTATGGTGTAAAATTGAACCTGTTTATAGTTGGAAAAGCTACGGCCCTTGGGAGGTAATTTAGAGGGTGTGTGCCCTGAAAACTGTGCGTGTTACGATATGATCGGGGTCACGTGAAACAATATGTTATTCTTATTGTGTCATGTTTAGCAAAATAAGAACATTTATTCTCGACCACGCATATTTAGTTTCTTGAATATTCGTCTACGACGAAGCCATTGATTCTGATGATTTGTATTGTTAACTGTTTTTAAATATAAATTAATGTCAGCTTCCGTAAGCTATAGATCCTAGGTGCAGAATCAGGTCATGCTTACCAACGCGTTAAACTTCAACCGCGTAGGATAGCAGGAAGTGGTTTTAATTCCGCTTGCAAAATATGACCCAAACTAACTAAAAATTAAAGCTTGTGAGTAGTGTTTGATTAGCTTCAGCTTGCGGCTACGCCCGCGTGTAACAGGTTTTGGGTTAATATGCAATCTTTATTTCAAATTTGATCTTCGTTTCAGTATTAATGATGTTATAATAGAGTTATTTACAAGCAATAGCTTGTGACTAATAAGTGACTAATAAGTCACCAGTATTCTAATAATTCGTATTATAAGAAATAAGTTTCGTATATTACCAGTACTCTTTAGCCTTATAAATGATATGCGATTATCTATTCGACTTAACAAATATTTTGTAGTTTAATCAGTAATAGTATAAGCGTTCGATAATTTGAACGAATGGATTTTCGTGATTCCTTTAGGATATTTGAGCCTTGATGATAGATCACGTGAATTTTAACCGAAGACTACAGATTCAAGGTCTAAGTTATGCTTGTGTTTGTGCCTTATTTATATTAATAACTCTGCTTGTGTGGTGATGGAAACCTGCATGTATTAGATGAAGTCCGTATTGGATTGTGGTAAACTCCAAACCTCATTAAGGCACCTTTGCCTAGAAGTACTTACTTGTGGTAGGGCTTTGTGCAAGCTCGTCTGGGTAGGTACCACCCACTCATCAGATATTCTACCGCAAAACAGCAGTAGTTGATATTGTTGTGTTCCGGTTTGAAGGGTGAGTGAGCCAGTGTAATTACAGGCACAAGGGACATAAAATCTTAGTTCCCAAAGTTGTTGGCGCATTGGCTATAAGCGATGGTTTACATTTCTTACAATGCCAATGTCTAAGGGCGTTTGGTGACCGCTTACCATCAGGTGGCCCATATGCTCCTATTATATATATATATATATATATATATATATATATATATATATATATAT
Organism: Nymphalis io; assembly: GCF_905147045.1. Lineage (NCBI taxonomy): Eukaryota > Metazoa > Arthropoda > Insecta > Lepidoptera > Nymphalidae > Nymphalis > Nymphalis io. Next base: position 8,222,961 of record NC_065910.1, on the reverse strand, counting down.
ATATATATATAGTCCACCTTCCTAATATATATATATATAAAGTCAGATGCTTCCGCGCTGTTACAACTTACACTATTACTTCACTAATTTGTTTACTTATTCATTTTCTTTTTGTTACAGAACAGTGCGCCAATGTGGGAGGAATTCATCTCGAAGGCGACCAAGCTTCATTCCGCTCTCAAGTATGTATTCACTTGAAATTATTACATTTTCTTTAGTTAATATTGCAAATGTCTGCCTTGACTTTAGTCAAATAAACTTCAAAATCCTGAATTGAATTATATATTACATAAAAATAAATATTTATGTATCTCATTGCTTTTGCTATATTATTTCCAACGGCGCTTAAGCTTACAAAGGATTTTTTTATGATGCTTTCATTTCATGACATTCAATAGCCCCATATCGAGAGATTAACTTTCAATTGCTTATCAGTGGTTATTTTTAATAGTATTTATGTAATAAACAATAAGCATATCTTTAACGCTTGACTCCAATACTAAATAATTTATTTCGTTATATAAAACTATGCCTTAATTGTTTAATCATAACAATTTATTTTCTTTGTCTTTTATTAGATCAGCGCTGGTCGCGATTGCTGCTTTTCTCGATGCTTTCCAAAAAATAGCCGATGCCGCCACAAATGCAAGGGGTAAGCGTACATTCTTACGTGAATATAAATGCAAATCACATAATATAAATATTATGTGATTTGCATTCAACTGTTAAGTTCTCATGTATTCTTGTTTATATTTGTATGATTTTGTACTATAGCTAAAAAGTATTTATTAATAAAAACTGTAATGATTATGAAACGGTATGATGCTCATGGTAGTGCAATCTTCATTTTTTTTTATATGTAACATCAAGCAATACGGCTTTTCAAATTCTCATCTTCTAATTTGGGGAAAGATTAAAAAAAAAAAGTATCTTAATAGTGCTTATTAGTACGTTTTATAAAAACGCGTGTGCAAAATTAAGTAATTTATATAGTTTATGTTTTTTATATACATATATACTAGTAATTTATTAAAAAAAGTATCCTTAATGATAAAGTTTAATTAATCATAATTTTATATTTAAAATATCAATAATCATATAATAATTATTAAATAAGTGATATTTACAGGTAATCTCCAATATATTGTATTATTTAATAATAATAAACTTTGGTACTGAGCTATAGTTCAATTTAAGATAAACTATTTAACTTAATCCAACTATTTCTGGATAGATCCATCCATCACGCCCTTTATCCATTCAACGTATTTGAAGACGTTAGTGTACACGGCCGGCACTCCCGCTGTCCCGCATTTCTCTCTCCCGTAACTGACGACACCTACAGCGTAATAGACTAGATTCTTTTCATACATCAAAGGTCCACCGGAATCGCCCCTGCAAGAATCTTTACCCTCTTGGCCGCCAGCGCAAATCTGTGAGTCTAGTATATCTTGACCTTGAACAGTTTCACATTCGTCGGTCGGCATGAACGGTATCGTAACTTGGAGCTTCACTTCGTTCCTTATGAAATTGTCATTTCCCCAGCCGGCAACGGTGAAATTTGTGCCTCTGTTAAACTCATCCATATAGTTTGCTGGAGGTAGACAGATCGTTTTTATGAAATCTGAAATGTTAAGATAACAATTATTAATTTTATAACTTATATACAAGTTTACTTATGATATTTTAACAAATAAAGTTAGATAAACAAATTTACGTGCTTGACGGTGAAGTAAAACATCGTGAGGAAACCTGCATGTGTCTAATTTCATTGAAATTATGCCACATGTGTATTCTACCAACCCGCATCGGAGCAGCGTGGTGGAATAGGCTCCAAACATTCTCCTCAAAATGCAGAGGAGGCCTTAGCCCAGCAGTGGGACATTAACAGGCTGTTACTGTAAACAAATTTATACTAGATCATGAGATAGATAGATAGATGATCTATTGATTTTAACTCAACAGTGCTATTCCGTAGTAACTCACTTCGTATAACACTCGTGATATGATGAGAACCGACGATGATATCACTATTTGGATGCGTCTATCCTTCAAGTGTTATAATTATTAAAGTCAATAAATATCAATTTCTGATATTTCACGATCGTCTACTGAGCTTTTCGTGTTTGTTCTTATAGAATAATAATAATAATAATATCCTGGGACATTTTTCACACACGGCCATCTGATCCCAGATTAAGCTTGTACAAAGCTTGTGCTATGGAAACCAGACAACTGATATACTATATATACTACTTTTCTTTTGTAAATACATACTTATATAGATAATTACACCCAGACTCAGGACAAACAGACATGTTCATGCACACAAATGTCTGTCCTGGGTGGGAATCGAACCCACAACCTTCGGCGTGAAAGGCAAGTGTTCTACCAACCACGCCAACCGGCTCGTCAAAGAATGGCTCTACTAATGAATAAAAATATCTAGAAATTCTGATGGTAAGGCTTTGTGCATGCTCATCTGGGATGGTACCTCCCCACTCATCAGATATTCTACCGCAAAACAACAGTACTTGGTATTGGTGTGTTGCGGTTTAAAGGGTGAGTGAATCAGTGTAATTACAGGGACAAGGGACATAACATCATAATTCCCAAAGTTGGTGGCGCATTGGCGATGTAAGCGATGATTAACATTTTTTACAATGCCAATGTATATGGGCGTTGGTGAACACTTACCATCACGTGACCTATATGCTCGTCCGCCTACCTATTCTCTATAAAAAAAATCGATATTAAAAATGTTTTCTCATCTTACCGCTAAATGTAGCGCTGTACACCATTTTGATTAGACCAATATCGTTTATTCGCAACGCTCGATTAAAGTTCGGATGTTTGTATACAGTTTCAATAGGGATGATTGTAACATTAATATAATCAAAACCACCCCCGTCTAATTCAACAACGTCAGTTGGATATGATGTTATATTGTACTCCGCGAGACGCACCTTTACTCTGAAATTGATTGGTAAGTTTATAATTTTATTTCATGTTATATTGTATATTAAACATTGCCTCGTCGGTATAGTATTGTCATTCATCTAAGAAGCTAGTATAAAGCCGTTGGTACTGAGCCTAATTTATTATTTTAATATACTTACACTTATGAGACGGTTTTCGTCCCATACTATGTAATTATATAAGATTAAACGAATAGAGAGTGCACCTGCATTTGCTTGAGAAAAGCCGACCTTTCAACAATCGGTTGACGTTCATTCAGAAAGCGTTTTGAGCGTTAATCATATTTGAATATTTCATTTTTCTTTATTTCTAAAATATATCTACTTACGGTCTACCTGACGAGCTTTCTAAACAATGCGCAGCTGTTAATACAAATCTTGCACTAATAAGGCTACCGCCACAAGCCAAGGCGCCTCCCGCATACTCCAATAAAGCCAACCACGGATACTCGTCTATGTTCGTTGGACCACCTCCTAAAAATGTTTAAAATTGTTGCATTTCATCATACGATTGAGACTTTTCGGTGTTTTTAGAAAAAACAAACGAAGATCATACAATATTTTATACCTTTGTTTTTAATTTTGAAAATCGAATTAAATGTCCGTTAAAGATAATTATATATTATAATTCTTGATTTTGTAATAAGCCTTGTAAAGAGAATGATAACCTATCTTTAGTTTGTATTATGATTATTATGCTTACCAGAAATTTTATTCGCACTCGATGAATCAACTCCACAAGTCACATGCTGATCTTTGACCAGTTTCCTAGGTCCATATTCGATTAGATAAGTCAATGGCAGAGGTAATGGCTCTTCGATTTTCGGTCTGGTTGGTGGTTTTGGTGTCTCTTTATGTATAGATGTAAAGGGAGATTCAGGGAATATCACTGGATTCGGTTTGAAAGTTGACCATACCGATTCAGATGGACAGCACACCTGTAATTTGATCCGATTTAAATATATTATACATATATTTAAATCGCTTATTATATGACTTTATATTTTAAAATCAACATCCGACGCAATTTTTATTATTAATAAAATAATGGTGTACCGTATAATTTTTTTTATCCGAATCACTTTTCGTGTTTATTATGTTATGTTATGTTATTTATGTTTATTTTCTTACGAATTTTAATTCTAATATATTACATGTTATACAATTTACAGTAAATTTTAGTCGTATTATTGTTTTTTCGATTTAACGACGGATCAATTATTGATAATTAGTTATATCGACAATATTTCTTACTATGAAATACACATTTTACAAGATAAAACACGCTATCATGGTCTTTTTTTATGTATTAGTAAACGACTGAAATTCAGACACAATTTATTTTTTTGATACCATATGGTTAGATATGATATCATCGTTTATTGGAATAACAAAATAATATGTGATGAGAAATAAGAAATTGGTGAGTTTCAATTTGAAAATAATATTAATGTAACATTATATATAAATATAATCGTTTATCGCACAACATAATTTTATTCTGTATATAAATCGTTGATTGTGGTTGTTATATTGCTTGTAAAGTGTCATTTAAAATTATAATTGTATATATGGTTTTTTTTTTCATTTTTTTTTATTACGTGAGATTGCTAAAGATCAATTTATCTAATTCAAAAACCTGGTCTTTCATTTTATTTGGAAAATGAATGAATGAATGACTTAAATTAATTAGTCGTTCGATATACAGTGAGAAGCGTCCGATTGCTATAATAAGAGACCACAACAGCCCTAAATTTGCATATAAAAATAGTTGTTAGTTATGAAAATTTACGAGGAAAATAAGAGATGCGGGTGGAAACATTGAACATTGCGTAGTAAAATATTGGGTCAAACATAAATGGTATGTCACTAATGTGTATTTATTTTTACTTACCCTAATTTTTGGGCTATCCTTGCTACAAATAGATTGTTGAATGAATAAATGTTCTCTTTCGGTTTTTGGCTTTTTCAGATATAGGTCGTGTAGGGGTTGGCATTTTGCAATCTGGATACACGCTCCCGCATCACCATTCGGTACCTTACATTGTTTATCTGAAATATAAAATGTTAATGTGTAAGAAAAACTAAAAAAAAATATTGCGCCTTATAAAGCTCAAAGGGCAATTACATTATCTGTCTGTTTGTTAAGATTATATTAAATTTTTTACCGACTTCAATAAAACTCTCAAGAGTTTCTCAACACGTATGTAAATGTTTTATTTCTTATTTATTTTCGTGTTTAAATGTTTTGTTTATGAACGGATATCGATCATTCTTTTCGCGTTGGGCTTAGTACAGCTCTAACTACCTCTAGCTCTAGTTCCATCCAAGGAATTCCATCGTTAAAATAAGTTATAATTAAAATCATCGTTAAAATAATAGTAATAAATTCAATAAGTTTTTATTTGATGCCTATTTGAATATAGTTTTTGAATTTGATAATTCTTTTTATTACAAATAGATATATTTTTATAACGTTAAATATTTAGGTTGTACAACGATTGTTTTCATAACGTACATAGTGATATGTGTCATTATACATCTTACTCATACATTCTCGAGTAATTGATTGATCGGTTTGACGTATCGGTAATAAAGTCGGATTTGTCGTCCCATCGGATTATGAGTGAGGGAATAGAGAGTATGCTTGTGTTTGTGCACACACTTATGAACTATAATATGTCCTGCGCAGTTGGCTAGTTTCCATCGTGATCGACCGCTGTGGCCGAAATCGATCGGGAAAATTCCAGTACAACCATATAAGTACTTTTAAATTATCGCCTTGCATCAGGATGTATATTCGATATTATCGAGAATAACTGACATGAAACTCAATAGGTATATTATTATTTATAATAAAATATAAGTTAAGATTCTAAAACATTTAGGGTGAGTTTTTTAGACATCGTAGTTAGTAATTTTGTGTACCTTTATCTAAAACACATGAATATAAAATAATTTATAATAATAATAATATCTTGGGACATTTTTCACACACGGCCATCTGATCCCAAATTAAGCTTGTATAGAGCTTGTATTATGGAAACCAGACAACTGATATACTACATATAATATTTTTCTTTTGTAAATACATACTTATATAGATAATTACACCCAGACATGTTCATGGACACAAATATCTGTCCTGATTGGGAATCGAACCCACAACCTTCGGCGTGAAAGGCAAGCATCCACCAACCACGCCAACCGGCTCGTCATGTATATTTTTTGTTAGATATATAGTTGTATATTTACTAATACTTTAAGCCGTAGGAATTTATTTCCGAAAATATGGTAGATTTTTGACAGACCATAAGCGTATATATTAAATAAAGTTTTCGATTTTGACTAATGATTAACGTTGTACCATTTGATATCCTAAAATTTATTGAAAGTTTCTTTAAAAGTCAATCGTGTTTGTTACTAAATTACACCGCTTTAAAGGTCAATGACATTTGTTATTTTATATAAAATATGTTAATCGTATTTTGTGTCCACACTACGTGTGGGTACAAAATAATTGTCATACAAAACAGTTTAACCAATTATGACCATAAGTAAAATTACACACACATAAAAAGCCACGCAGATACTGTGTGGTTTACTTCTTTCGGGCATGCCGCTGTTGCATACGTCAAATATATTTATTTAATTCTTTTTTGTTTTAGGTATAAATAAATTTATTTCATTTAAACAAATCAAAAAAAAATCTTGAACTGTAGTAAGTTAAAGTTAGTTATATATTTTTACATGCTGTGTTTGCATATAGTAGGATGTATATTTACTTGTTACAATTATTTTATAAATCATTTCTTGTGTTCATGTATGTACCACCTAGGTTATTTCATTCATTTTGTGAACGAAAAAAATATATAAAAGAAAACATACAAATCAATAATTCGTCACAAATCACAAATAATCGTTTATTTTTCTTCTTGTCTTAAATGAGTCTGTGCGGAAATTGTTCTGAATTATAGCGAATTTTTAATGTAGTAATGTAGAATAGTAGTAATGTTTGCGTATTTTAAAAAAGTGCGAATGTATCGAAAAGTATGATACTTTTATTGTCATATTTAATTATCCTGGTACATTATCGTAATTACAGACACAAGGGACTTAACATCTTAGCTCCCAAGGTTGGTGGCGCATTGGTGATGTAAGTGATGGTTAACATTTTTCATGGGCGTTGGTGACCAATATGAGCTGTCCCGTTACAGGATCATACTAGTTTTTTATAATACCTGTATGTAAAGCTTCTATATAAACGTAGTATGAAATAAATTCCTCACTAACGTATTACAGAATTATTATAGGCCGCGGGTTTCACGCCAGTGCTTATTAGATAATAACATCTGAATAAGTTAATTTATCGTTATCCTTCCGAATCATTTTGCATAATTAATTGTATATTCATATTGAATATTACGGAATATTTAAAAAAAAAATTTTTAGTCGCTTTAAGAAAAGTATTATTTGAACAAAACAGTATCTACGGATCACGTTTTTTGAGTATTTTTTTTAATATCGAAAATTACGTACGATACTGTAGATCATTTTATATGTAGATTGAGTCGCTTGCAACATATTTTTTTTTACTTATGAATTTGTAATCGAAGCGAAATCGATCGTCAATATGCGGTTATACAAAATACAGTTTCAAATATCTGCATATACTAAAGCAATTTATTTACAAGGCGTTTTTTTCAAATTTTGTTTATAATGGCAAACGAAAATAAACGACATGACGGTACTGTTTATACTAAATACTGTCACGGGATTTGAGACGTTACATACCCTGTGCCTGCGATTGCACTCGCTCGATCACTCTTAAAACCGGAACACATTGTTAAGTCAGCGATATAACGATAAGCGGTATCCACACATCTGCACAAAGCCCTGTCATAGTTAATACAGTAAATATTTGCTTTTGGTTAATAAATGATTTATATAAGTAATTTTACGTATGCAACTATTGTCGAATTGATCAATGTTGTATTGAGAACAATATTAAATATTGTATGTGTCTACTGATATGTGTTTGGCTTGAAACAATACTTCCGTACGATTATATTTTCAATTATTCAAACTTGAACGTGATTCCTTTATCAAATATCATTTAGCACATTTTTCGATTCGTTAAAAGGAAAAAGATATGAATATTTAAGAAGCCAAACAATGTAGTCAATTAATTACAATATATTATATTATATATAAAAAATGTTAATACTTACATGCTCCGGATTTATGCGAAAGATACAAAACACATAATGAAACGACACATATTTTAATAAGGTATTCCATTTGCAACGAGGAAAAACAAACCAGTCTGACGCGTAAGCACACAGCCGAGCAACTGATTCAGGTTTTATGAGGCGAACTAACTTTAAAGCGTTCGCGTTAATAATAATTAAGGAAAAAAATAATATTTGTGTTCCCCACGATGCGTAATAAAATTGTCGTTTGACTGTTTTAAAATTGTTTTCTTGAAATGTGTAATTGTGTTTTTTTAATAGCTAGTCAGTGACACGGCTTCGCTCGTCTAAATGCGGAATGTATGATGAATGAATGAAAGTAACGATTTCCATAGCTCTTTCTTTAAAAATTAAGTATTTGCATACAAGCTTTCATTCTCTTTCACACACCACTAAGCAACCTAAGAGCTTAAATTTTCAAAAGTGATTCCTTAGTGCTAACCTACTCTGTAAAAGAACCCGTATGTAGATTTTCGTAGTTTTCCCAGTAGTTGTAGCAGTGTTTTGATTTGTCAGTCAGTCAGTTATCCTTTTATATATATGTATAGATGAAAAAAGAATTTACTTTATTATTATTTAAAAAATGATTATGTGCCGAGATAGATAGTGGATATATAATGTAAATATTATATAATACCATTAATCAACGATGGCGGGTTCAAACTTAAAAAAATCATGTAATTTTGTTTATGTATGTGATTCATCCATTGCTTGGCGGTGAAAGAAACCTGTATGTATCCAACAGGATAAAAATCTGCCACATGTGTGTCCACCATTCCGCATTGGAGCATCGTGGAGGAGACTCAAAGGTAGGGGAAGCTTACGCCCAGCACAACTGTTACTTAACTTATTATTATATTATACATATTAGTTTCTAAGGGCGCAGATCTCGGGGTCCTGACTACAAAAATTGGCCGATAAAATCAGTAGCAATCCGGAGTCTGGAAGTTGCAAGTATGTCCTTGCCTGAACTCTTTACAGTCGCGTCAGTTTGATGAGCCATGTGATTGTGAGAGTGAGGGAATAGAGAGTATATTTGTTTTTGAGCACACTCTTGTGCACTATATGTCTTGCGCAGTTGGTTAATCCTCCTTGAGATTGGCCGCCGTGGCCAAAATCGGTCAGGAGGACATCATCTTATCTACCAATGATAATACGAATACTAAAAAATGACAAAAAAATAATTAAATATATAAAAGATACGAGAAAGGGGCGAATAAAATCAAATCGTTGTAACAGCTATGTAAAAAAGTGTGACTTGAACTGTATCTAATAATGTACGTGTTATGGCGTTCATAAATTATTGTATAGTTATTTTTTTTTATTAAACAAACAAATCTCTACGTACGTATTGTCTATGTGTTTTATGTATCCTATTATTATGATTGAAATTAATTTTAATGTCTGCATGGTTTTATTTCTGTGAGTCACGATTATTAATATTAATGTTCGGTCTTAATTGTCTTCTGGTGTTATTTTTTTTAATTAATTTGCGACTTTTTTTATTGACCTTCGTGCCATATGTTTTAATATAATGTTTAAGTGTAATAAGATTGTTCTTATATTTACAATAATTTAGATACGTGTATAATATACTTTGATTCATAAGCGTATGGTCATAAGTCCGATCGTAAAAATTAACCCAAATAATCCCTTCGTCCGATTTTGACTAATCTTTTTAATCTTTAATTAAACATTCGTTGAAAATATTTCTTAAAATATTATATGAGCAATTCTTGTATATAAATTTCTGCTTCGGTTTGCGGTTACGGCCGCGTGTGCGGGAAAGGGGGAGGGGTTATTAAGCATGTGTGTTAAGTTAGAGATTTTATTTAAATTGTTCAGTGGTTTTTGCGTGAACAAAGATTCTTCAATCTCCTCAAAATTTCGCGATTATAATATAAACCCAGGTAATATAATAATTCTTACTATTGTAGCAGGATTTCGTGTATCTAAGAAACGGCTTAACGATTTCGAAAATTTGTATTTCGTTAAGGTTTTAATATTTAAATTTATCTGGATAGGCTCTCTTGAAACACAGTTTTTCATGAGCATTCACATTTGCGTAGTTTGTCCTTAGTTTAAAAATTCCGTCTTCTTCTTTTGAATGTCAAATCAATAATGAAAGAAAAAGATACATCAATATTTAACTAAACTGTCGCTATGCAACTTTTATAAGCATCCATGTATAATATACTTCGCGAAAGTTACAGTTTACAGTCGGTCATGTATTGAAGAGAATAAAACTTGCAATAATTATAAATAAAGGGCATAGATTGTTTCAGAGAGATTTAATTTGTAATTATGAAAAAAATGCCTGCCTGAAACGACTTTACTAATTGCTAACTTAAAGTAATCCCATTATTGGGTTTAGATAGAGTCACATACAAACCGAAATTCAATTTTAAAATTAAAAGCAAATTTATTATTTTTGTAACCGGTGATCCTTATATACTTTTATAACTTATAAAAAATACTTAAAATTAAAGTTAGCCTGAGTCAGAAACTGTTGCATATTGTAATGGTAAAGAGAATAGAGATAAACAAACTAGATTTTGAATATTTCATGCGATTCGCTAAAAGCTTGATTAATTATGCATTAAAAATAAATCTTGATAAAAATATACATATTTATAATGCAACACTATTCCACTTAACTTCTTATATAGGCTTTAATTTTACTTCCATAATTTTGATAACAATTTCGCCGACATTCAAAACGCCATTATTTATGTCACGACCAATGAGGTCATGTCATTCTAAAGTGTATGTTGTTTTATACGTACTTTTCCTACCATTGGAATAGGCTATACGTGTTTTTTTTTATAAAATAGATAGGTGGGCGGGCAAATGGGCCAACCGATGGTTATCCGTCACCGCTGCCATTGGCATTGGCGCTTTAAGAAATATTAACCATTCCTTATATCGCAAATGCGCCACCAACCTTGGAAACTATGATACGTCACTTGTGCATGTAGTTTTTTTTTTACAAATATATTTTTATACACGCACGTTAAACTGGCTCAATCACCTTTTAAACCGAAATACGACTATACTATGTATTGCTGTTTGGGTTTGGAATATGTGATAACTGATAAGTCCAAATGAGTCCATGAACCGACCTATCTAAATGTATATTGTCAACAGAGAATGAAATGTTAATCCGTCGATTGATTAATTATATCGGTACCCTTTACTACATATCTGTATTTAATTTTTATCTTAAATCTAGATTAAATATCTAGATTAATGTAACGCGTGTTCGTGTGGTTCCCGCGTTGTTGTTTAACATTGTAAAAACAATTACAATGCAAATTTATATGTTTTTCCCCAATGTAGTTGGATGTCGACTATTAATAGCCTTATTAATGACATAACGTTTGACGTAACTATTAAACAATATTATTTAACTTCTTGTTGCTACTGAGAATTATCGACAGAAAAGTTTTTATTCGCTCGATTATGGACTTGGACTCAGGAATACTCAGGAAGGTATCTGCAGCCTTGTTAGCTAGCTACTAGACGAGACAGTCAATCAATATGTTTTACATAATACATATATGATATAATTCTTACTAATATTATAAATTCGAAATTAGGTTCGTTTGTTTATTTTATTTGTTTGTTACGCTTTCACGCCTTAACTACTTAACCGATGAGCATGAAATTTCGCATACATGTTGTCAGGGAAACAGAGAAGGACATAGGGTATACCTATCACGTATATATATGTAAATGAAATAGTCATGACCCAATCATATATATGTAAATGAAATAGTCATGAATCAAGACTGTTAGAGAAGATTCCTCAGACGTTTTGAAGTTGCCGATTGGTCACTTCTAAAGACATAGGGTATACCTATCAGGTGTAGCCTATGGTATGGTACGGTAGGCTTATCACCTCTCGTTACACACAGGCGACGCTGTGGGCGGAAATTAGTTACATATATAATATTAAAGAACTCTGATTCCTCCTTGGAGCCGGGACTCTTCAAGTTGCATTGATAATAAGGTAAGTTATCAATACATGTATATTTTTTATATCAATTAAAGTCATCGTCCAACTAATAGTTGAAAAATTAAGTTGAAACGACAAATAATATAAAAAAATATATACGTTTAAACCGAGATGGCCTAGTAAGCCGAGATGGCCTAGTGGTAAGAACGCGTGAATCTTAACCGATGATCGTGGGTTCAAAACCCGGGCAAGCACCACTGAATTTTCCTACCTAAAAAAAAACATCGTGAGGAAACCTGCATGTGTCTAATTTCACTGAAATTCTGCCACATGTGTATTCCACCAACCCGCATTGGAGCAGCGTGGTGGAATAAGCTCCAAACATTCTCCTCAAAAAGAGGTGCGGAGGCCTTTAGCCCAGCAGTGGGACATTCACAGGCTGTTACGGTTATACGTTTAAACAATGAATAGAATTGAATATATCTTACACCAAAAGGATAAATAAAAATATATTTATAAACATAAATAAAATTTATAGTAAGTACAGAAAGGCAGTCTTATCGCTAAGACAGCTATCCCTTCCAAACAAACTTTGGGTAAAGTTCATGAGATTGTTTAAGCTGTAAGGTGTATATTTAATTGCCTATTATATGTAGGTATATGTATTACATAATACTTTGCCCTTCGAAATAAATGAGTGATAATTATTCATGACAGCGATGGTAGTGTAATATTAGCATGCAGGTGTAGCAAATACACAATCACTAGAATAAATGGAATTCCTTACTATACTCGCGATAGCTTGGTGGATAAGTGGACTGTATTAAGATGAATAGAAGGGAGACTCGAAGTCCTGGCTCTTATTCGTGACGACACTTCTTCTTGGGGGCGCTTCCTTGGTCTTCACTTGAAGAATACAAGCCAACGGACGGGAGATAGCAATGTGTTATAGGAGGAAGACAATTGTTTGGCACTCTGGTTGACTTCAAAACACGGCGCTCACACGTCGACGCGGTCACGACACGAGAAAGGATGTACGTCATACGTCAAAATCAAATCATGGATATAAGAAGGAAGGAAGATATTACGTTCCAATTCACGCATTTATCTAAATACAAAATACTTACAAACAGTGATGCGGTAAATAAAAAAATATTCAATAAATTGTCGTTATATATTAAAAAAATGAATCATATAAACATACGAACGTCAATTCGAATAACATATAATTTTATTATTATTGTACAAATAAATACCAAATAAACATAAGCATTTTCTTTATATACTTGTCTATGTATTACAATCAACAGCTTTTCAACGCCAATACTTGCTAATATAAGTACAAGGTATATAACATTGCGTTTGAAAAAAAAAATAACGAGACTACGTTAAATTGATAAATTGCAAAAACAGTTTTGTTATAAACAGTCATGTTTAACACTTAACAATGCTTTATATTAATCAATAAACATCAAAATACATTAGTTTAAATTGTCTTATGAATCGTCATTTGCAACGTTAATGTATCGTTTGGAATGTAGATTCTACAAAAGAACCGACAAGAAACTCAGTACTTACTCGTTTTAATCAATCATATATATTTAAATGAAATAGTCATGAATCAAGACTGTTAGAGAAGATTCCTCAGACGTTTTGAAGTTGCCGATTGGTCACTTCTAAAGTTGTTTTCATAATTATTTACAATATATTTTAAGCACTTATTTTTAATTTTATTTATCAATTGAATGAGTTTTAGAACTATTCATATTTTACAAAACAGGAAAATTGTTATTTTTGTACATTGATAGTAGTACATTCAGTGTAACAGTAATTGCATTAAATTGTTGCTATTGTGAAATATAATCTTATTTTCAATAAATTATGCCGATAACTCGAGGGGGGAGGGGAAACGTGAATCCTAATCAAGGGTTCAACTCAAGCTGGCAGCACGGAATTTTCAAACGCATTATTTGTTTTCATAATTCATCTCGTGTTTGGCGATAAAAAATATATCGTAAGGATACCTGCTTATGTCGGATGAAAATCGGCCACATATGTATCCACTAAACAACATTAAAGCAGAGTGGTTGAATAAACCAAATAAAATAAATAAAGAAGTCTTTGTCCAACAGTAGAATATGTAAAGATGTTACGTTACTTTATTTTACTTAAAAAAATACTGTTACTTAAATTACTTAAATACTTAAAAAAGTACTATTGTGCGAGTAAATTGTGATAGTGGTCAATGGCGGTTGCCAAGTTTTGAGGTATGCTGCTCCAAAGGACGACCTCGTTAACGGTTTTCGTTTATCTTAATAATCGTGCCGATTTAAGAAACCTTTCCTAAATGTTTCAATCTTTTATTTAATTCTTTCACGCAAACTAAATAAATTTAGTTTAGTGTAAATACCAGGTCATTCGGTTGCGTTAGACTGACTTAAAATTTAATTGCAATATTTTATCCACACAACAGTAACGTGTGAATTTAAATCAAAACAAAAAAAACCCGCGGACCTCAAAGGTGGCATGTTGTACGAGTACATCGTGTGGATGTAAAAAAAACTGAGAAACGTAAAACGGTATGGTTTTTTACATAATATGGCGGCGTCCGTCTAGAGAAACATTGAATAATAAATGTATAAATAATAAATATCTTGGGTTTTTGATTTTACCAAATGGTAAAATAAAACCAATTTAAATGAATGACACGATTCATGTGTTTTTTATTCTTAATTATATGTCTGATACGTAATAGTGTTAAATACATATTAAACAACAGACAGTGTATGTCCTACTGTTGAGCAAAAGCCTCAAGGAGAAAGCATGGAGTTTGGCCCACTACGCTAAAATAACTACGTCTAACACGTGCAGGTTTTCACGAAGTTTCTTTATATCTGAATTCGAAATTAATTATAAATACAAATTAAGCATTAGATTAAGCTTTAAGTGATCTTATATTAGTATTATACGTTTATTTGATTAATTCTAATGAATGTATTCCATCTGGTGAAATAATTTTTTTTACATATAATAGGTAATAATTATGACAAATTTGAAACGTACACACACGCATACGATAAGTACTAACTGTATATTTTATTAAAGTTGTTTCCTATTTATTAGATTACACGTGGTTTTTCTTTTTGGTACTGAATAAATGTCGATAGTTTGGAGGTGGTCGTTGAGAATTTCAACGCAGTTTTTACTTTCGCAGTGTCATACATGTCATCAAATGTATTTTTGAACGAAATTGTAATTAATTAGTAATTCCTAAATAAAATAATCATTATTTTTTAGGAACATGGCCATATTTACACTGACAACACGAACTTACTGCATATTTATTAGTACTAGTTTAATTAGAGATATTCTTTGTATAATTGGAGTCAGAATCATAAAATTGTCGGTATTAATCATAACGTTATATATGTATATCAGTTGAGCTATTCTCAAAGGATAAACTCGAATGTCACCTCAAAACGCAATCACGAAATGTGGTATTCGACATTAATTATGAAAAATATAACATTTAAGTTGGTTTTCATCATTAAACGAGTGCGAATTTCGTGCTTAATGTGACTTCTCACCGTGTGTGATATAAAGTCGGACACAGACCAGCCTGCAGCGACGCACCGTAGGACGAGTATCGTCTGCGGAATCACAGACAAGTACGTGGCGGTGTGTCGATCAACCGCGAGTAACTTCAATGGCACCATGGTGCGAGAGACATAGAACCTTCAAGAAAATAGCATACTGAATACTTAAACGACGGCAACGCACCTGCAAAATATCTGGTGTTGCAGATAGGCGGTGGTAGTCACTTTCCATCAGATGACACGTTCTCTTTCGCTTTGTAGTATGGAATGACAAAATGGCTTCGAATCTAAAAACAGACCCGGAGTAATGCGCACCATTAGAAGAGCCTTGGTATGTGGCTATCCGTGGTCATCGTTACAAACTAGCACTGCAGAAGGTATAATATCACTTCATTTAGTTTGAAAGTGGTAAAGAGTTGTTTAAAAAGAGGTGTTAGTTTCTTTAAAATTCGAAAAATGTGTCCGTGTATAGCTTCTAAGCCCAGGGACAAAGCTACCCACGTAGCTTCGTCAGGTCTCGCGTGGTATAGACTGTGTGATATCATATCTAGCATTGCGAATATGACTTGCACAACACGTCGAAAAATTAATAAAAGTTTCGAGTTTGGTGTCATATGATTTTTATTGAAAATGTATATTTTATTATGTTACATAATGTTTTAGTTTTTTTTATTTACATCAGATTTTGTTTTACAGGTTTATTGATTTTAATATCCATTAGGACATTTTTTCTAGTCTATATAGAAAGACGTCAACAATAGGGGCCTATATATGTTCACACTCTCGAGACTCGTTATTTCTTTTTATTTGATTTTAACATTTTCAATAACTGTATGCATTTGATCTCTCTGTTGACGTCCGACTTTAAAACTTATTGCGATTTCCATTTCGATGTGAAGGTGAACGAGGCATTAATATTGTCAAGGTAAGCAGACTAAAATATTAATATATGTTCAGTGGTTGATATCCGTCCATAAACAGTGTTCAAATTTGAGGAAAACACATATGATTGCATGTTTCGAACATTTTTTTTCTCCTCTTATTTTTTTATTGATAACATGAAAACAAAACAATTGCTAAGGCCAAAAAAAAATCGATCGGCAAACAATATGAGTAACACTTACAAAAGGTAAGTTACACTACAAACTACACTTACAAAGGCTCATAAATTTTGTGCACTAGCAAGAATATCAAGTCGTTTTTTTTTTTTTAATTTAATATTATAAAAAAAACTTAGTATTAAAATACCGGTTACTAAAAATACCAATATACTTGTGGCATTCAAATGTATTAAACAAATTTTTATTAACCAAATGAAAAGTAGATTTACGTTTTGGTTTCAGATGCGCTTTGAATCATTTCATAGTGTGGATATCTTAAATTATCTATATATGTATATATAATAATATTTAATTATTAATATTTTTTGTTTAGTAGTTTGATCACCACATCAAAATAACAGGATTACAATTTTAGTTTCCCCTTTTTCTTGTTGTGACACAATTTTCTTTGTTATGTAATTATTTTTGATTATGTATTCCATCCATAATATCATCTGGATAGTATTTGGAAAGCCTTGAAAGTGATAGCGTTTTCTCGATTATGGATCGCCATTATAAGTTTGTAATGCAGAATTTCCTTGGTAGTCGCTATGCCGACACCTTATATAATAACAATATGTTAAATATTTAAACAACAACAACAAACAGCGTTAATAACAACATGTTATTAGTTCATAATTTATTGAGAAACACTTTATATATTTTCACTATAATTGTTTTTTTCGTTCGTATCTATTTTACGTAAACAATGATCCGCAATAAATTAACAGGAATAACACATTGTTCGAATAAATTTTGTTATTGCGTCTATGTTAAATAAAGATTTTGACTTGAAAAAAAAAACTTTGGTTCTTGGATCAGTGGAAAGTAGACGTGAAAATTAACCGAAGATTAGATGCTTAAATCTGAGCCAGTACCAAATTATTTTCACCCGTTTAATTAATTTCGTGCTTAAAAATATTGTTACATATTATATCCAAATACACGAATTCGATCAGCATAGTAGAGGAACGGAGGTCTTTTTTTTTAAATGTATAGGCTAGCGCTTGACTGTTATCACATCTGATGGAAAGTGAGATATAGTATAAGATGGAGCGCGCTTGTCTAGAAGATGCCTATTCACTCTAGACTTGAAGGTACCCACATTGTAGGTGGTGGCGAAAACGGAGCTCGGGAGGGTATTCCAGACCTTGGTAGTGCGTATCAGAAACGAGGAAGCAAATCGTTTCGTACGTGTCTTAAATACGTCAACTACGTACGGATGCAGATCAGACGCAGACGAAAGCCGTACTGCTGGTCCGATAGGAGATCGTTTTCTTCGAGGTACGCCTGGAGTTTGTTATTCAATACACGCTCCAAACCTTTGCAAAGTATGGAGGTGATTGCTATGGGTCTGTAATTGGCCGGGTCGGCCCGGCTATTCTTCTTAGGTACTGGTTGTACGTTTGCAATCTTCCAAGCCTTAGGGACTTGAGCGGATTTAAGAGAGAGGCGGTACAAGCGTGTTAGAACAGGAGACAACTCAGGTGCACAATTCCTCAGGACTATTGCTGGAATCCCGTCAGGGCCACTGGCCTTATTCACATTCAAGGTGCGCAGAATTTTTAGAACCTCTCTTTGGCGAATTCGTATTTCTGGCAAGATCGAGTCGCAAGGTGGTATGTTTGTTGGTGAAGCACTTCCCGCATCGACACGTGAATTTTCGGCAAACAGAGCCGCTAATAATTGAAAAATGGGATATTTGTAGAGTTTATTTATTGTTATTGATATCATATTTGCGTATCTTAAATACGCACTTACGTCATTTTTATAAAAAAACCCAAATTGGCCCAATGGTAAGACCGCGTGAATCTTAACCGATGATCGTGGGTTCAAATCCGGCCAAGCACCACTGAATTATCATGTGCATAATTTGTGATTATAATTCATCTCGTGCTTAACGGTGAAGGAAAACATCGTGAGGAAACCTGCATGTGTCTAATTTCACTGAAATTCCGCCACATGTGTATTCGACCAACCCGCATTGGAGCAGCGTGGTGGAATAAGCTCCAAACCTTCTCCTCAAAAAGAGGAGAGGAGGCCTTTAGCCCAGCAGTGGGGCATTCACAGGCTGTTACGTTACGGTCATTTTTATAAATAATTCTTTTATTATTATTATTGAATTGAATTTAAATATATTTATTCAGTGACGACGCAATGAACGTACTCTAAAAAATACTGAGCTGAGAATAACCGTTACACTTTTCAATAAAACAAAGGAATAGCTATGAGGTGATCGTTTCATTCTTAAGGTATGCTATTGTCTATTAACAAATTGTATTATAACTATTAATCACTTACCCTTCCTTTTTTATTTATAATTCCTTTTTTATTTTTGTAAAACCTAAAAAATTGTTACACAAAAAAGTTACTGACTTTATACAGTCGATACAAAGTTTTGTTAGAGTGATTGATAAGTGGGCGACTAATTATCTTCTAGTCCTTTCGTGCTATCTCCAAGTCAACTTACGGTACTGGTTAATTTACTTAAGAACTGTTATCTATAATACAAACTCGAAAGTTATCGCAGAAAACGATCATGAAATGTCAGAAAGTGATTTTCGACATTAAAATATCAAAATAGTTATTATATATATTATTACACCATAAGTCGATTGTCAACATTTCACGGGTGAATAATAAAGATGTTCATAATGAGTGAAAAATGTATATATATATATATAAGTGCGAATGTATTTCTAAGATCCTTATTCTAAAATGCACTAACATTTTATGTCCTAAAACGTATTAAAGTCCCAGGAGCATGATTAAGAGTTGGTAAATTTGTTCAGCCCGTTTATTTTACTGTCTTCTTTGCATTGTAAACGTATGTACGCTGAGTTTAATTAGGCCAGTGAAATTTTGGTGTGGTCTGTTGTGATCACGTTGTTTTTGATCATGGTGTTTTTTTTATAGAATATGAAGGCAGACGAGCATTTGGGCCACCTGGTGGTAAGTGGTCACCAACGCCCATAGACATTGGCATTGTAAGAAATGTTAACCATCGCTTACATCACCAATGCGCCACCAACCTTGGGAACTAAGATGTCATGTCCCTTGTGACTGTAATTACACTGGCTCACTCACCCTTCAAACCGGAACACAACAATACCAAGTACTGCTGAATATCCGATGAGTGGGTGGTACCTACCCAGACGAGCTTGCACAAAGCCCTACCACTAGTAAAATATAATATGGTGTGTATAATAGAGCTTAAATAATAACTATAGCTAGTCAATTATACTGATATTCATACGTGATTTAGAGAGAAAGTAACAGCAAACAAATATTCTACGGCTGGGTTCCTCATAATGGAGAAAAGACTTGGAGCTTATTTCACCTTGCTGTTCCAATGTGTGTTGATGGTAGATTTTCATCCCTCATGTAGATCCCTTGCGATGATTATCTTTATCGCCGAACATGAGACCAATTGTAACGAAAATTAAGCACATTAAACCTCAGTGGTGCTTACCCGTGTGTGATGATTTATTTCCTTTAATCTTCACAGAGCATCAAAGACATCTAG
The DNA here is from genome assembly GCF_905147045.1 of Nymphalis io. Taxonomy (NCBI): domain Eukaryota; kingdom Metazoa; phylum Arthropoda; class Insecta; order Lepidoptera; family Nymphalidae; genus Nymphalis; species Nymphalis io. The sequence continues at coordinate 8,202,551 of NC_065910.1, read as the reverse complement.
CACATGTTAAATGTTCTTAAAAAGATTCTTTTGTGATTTGAATTTAACGGTTGATACGAAAAAAAAACTACTCAAATATAAATATATAAACAATTTAATTACTTTTTATTATTATTTTACTGTTCTATTAATCAAGGTTTCATTTGACTTCGTATCCAGGGTAGATACTCGTAAACTTTGGTATAGACCCCGGGAACGTTCTCCAAGCCACAGGGTGTTGTGCCGAAACTCACAACCCCGACGACCTGGTGTATCCTCCCGGTGTCATACATTAGAGGTCCTCCCGAGTCCCCCTTGCAAGAGTCTTTACCCGCAACGCCGCCAGCACAAATTTGACCGTTCCATAATGTTACTTTACGACTTGGAGCTTCGTAAGATAGTTGACATTCCTGTTGATAACATTTATTAGCATTCACTTAGTAATTTTTGTCATAAACGGCTTTTATAATATCAAATGAATATTTTAAAAGTTAAAAAAAAAAACAAAGACGAATCCGACTGTTGAGTAAACGTTAATTTTTCTTTTTCTGTCATCATCGATTTGACATTCGAAAGAAGACATAGCTTTGTTTAACTAATCCTTAAACAATATTAGTGAAGCATATAAGTTATAAAGAATAAAATATCCTGTAACTAAATTAAAATTGTCTGCTGTGCTTTAGTTGCATGATATTGTGAGTTTTCGATCCAAATCAAACACCTTCACATTTTAAATGGCAAATTATGGACGGACCAATGCGGAGTATTTTCACTTATAAAAGTTTTATAAAAAGATATCACATTTTTTATTCATACGTATCGAAGTTTTGAACAAAGGTAATGGCAATATACCTTTAAGGGTATGTATGGTAGTTCCACGTGGAGTTTAATGTTGCTGAATCTCTTGGTATCGCTGATAGCGCCCCATCCAGCTACTAATAGCATTTTCGGGGACGTTGTCTGCATGATGTCGTTGATTGGTAGACATATAGGCCGGATGAAATCTAGATGAAATTGGTACAAATTGTTATTACTTGTAACGAATTTATCGTAGTCATGGTAATGAATATATATAACAATACAATAATATTACTTTAGGACTGGCAAAACAGCCCTCAATTGTTTTCGTGTTCGTATCTAATGTTTGCCATTACTTTGGTAAAGTAAGCATATGAGCTCTAATCCGAGGTAGCCATATCTATGGATGACTTCAGATATCTTTTCACCTTGATAACTAATTAATTTAAATTGTATTACTATCATTATTCGTTTTTCCATATCCTATTTATTTGGAATAATAAATAGGATATGGAAACTCGTACTCGTTGGTCTACTGGTACTGGTATTGGCTACATGTATGGCCGCAGACCCGGAGTTCGGGTTTGGGTTCAAATCCCAGGTCGGGCCAATAAAAAGATATTGTGTTTTTCTGTTGAATTCTCAATAGCAGCCCGGAGTCTGGCAGTTCGTAGTTTGTACACTCCCGTGCCTCGGAAAGCACGTAAAGCCGTTGGTCCTGCGCCTGAACTCTTTCCTTCGAATTCATTTCGAATTACTGTCCCATCGGAATATGAGAGTTAGGAAATAGAGAATGCACCTGTGTTTGCGCACACACTTGTGCACTATAATATGTCTTGCGCATTTGGCTAATCCCTTTTGAGATTGGCCGCCGTGGCCGACATCGGTCTGGAAAACCTCATTATTTGGGATAAGGGCACTGTGTATATAAAAATTAAAGGCTGGACGCCTGCTCGACGACAATAGAATATCTGATGAATGGGTAGTATCTACCCAAGCGGGCTAACTCTAAGCTCTACAGGCTAGTCAATTGCATTATTTAATTAAATGGACATAAAATTCTTACCGGTATAAGGAGCTTCATCTTTTAACCTAAGTAATGCTATGTCGTGTCTTCTAAGCGGTGAATCGGGGTTGTAATCCCTGTGTGGTATGATTTTTTCAATCGGTACTATAATAAGTGGATCGTTACAGTCCTGTCCGCCCCCTTCAACTTCTACACAGTCTACGTTATTGGCCGTGTCGTATTCACCGAGACGAACGTTAACGCTGAAAGCGATGTAACATATATGTAAATAAATTATTAGTTTTTTAATCAGTATTTTTTCATATTCTTTTAATGTTCATCTCATATTCGTTATAAATTTTTTTGTCATGGCAAACCAATACAGTTCATATGCTATTTGTATGCAAGACATTCATATGTGATTATAAAAATGCACGGAGTTAGTATTCTTTGATTTTATGCAGGATATATATAAATTTAACTGTATTTAATTAACAATTGTAATTAAAGTGGAAAAGAGGACAAGTGAATACGAAAGCACGCTTGAGTGTTTTTTGATGTTATAATTTGTGTTTGTAATTCATCACGTGCTCGGCGATAACGGATCACTATTTATGTGACATAATTATGTCAAATTGGTATTCACTATTCTGAATTGGAATAGGGTTGAAGAATATACTCTAAACCTTAACCTTAATAAGAGACATATGCCCAGGTATTATACAGGCGACATCAATAGATTGCCTAAGTACGAGTAGAGTATTTCACTCATTATACAACTCATTATACAAGATAATATGTCAATCTACTTACGGTGTACCTTCTGCCAATATTCCTCCAACAACACAGTGCGCAGCTGTCAAAACATATTTGCTACTAATCAGAGATCCCCCGCAGAACAGTTTGATCTTATTATCTTTAGTACCTCGGTATTCCAGCATCGTCAACCAGGGATATTGGTCTATTGCGGTTTCATTTCCACCTGAAATTCAGAATAAATTTACTATAATCGGTTTCTGATATTAAAATATCGTTAGAAAACATGTGATAAAGTTTTTATAATATTTTTATATTACAACATGTGATAATATTTTTATATTTTTTATTGATAAATGGTAAATTAGTTTAAATGAGTCATAAATTTGGAGATACGGAGACTGTAAAGAGATTTTGTGTCTTGACTTACGTAAGTGTCGTCAAAAACAGAACGAACAAAGATCTTATCCTAAAATATGACCACATTCAATGTCACCAAAATTAAAATGATTTTAACTCAAAAACTACTGTTAGTACTTAGTTTTGTTGTGTTCCCATTTTTGAAAGGTGAGTAAGTCAGTTTAACTATCATATAACCACGCATCTTAGTTCCCAAGTTGAGTGGCGCATTGACGATGTAAGAAATGGTTAATATGTATTTCTTACAGTGCCGGGAGATATCCCATTTGCCAGATAATATATTTAAAAAAAATCGAAGCAAAGCTTATGAAATACCCTAACGGGGTCCTATGTCTTTGGGAATATACATGAATTGTAGATTAATAAATTAATTTCATTTCCACGTTGAATTTTTGAGTTATTAATGTATAAACATTTCTCAAACTCTTCATCTTCCCTTAAATGACACCGAGCTTCATCTTGTTCTAATATTTTTTTTTGTAATCAACTTCGCGTGGAAGAGAACACGTCTAACTCATAATTATAAAAAAATAGCTGAGAAATAAACGCTAATTATTATGTCTCGAGTTCATTGTTGATATCCGATTAATGAAATTATTAATAATACTTGAAGTCACGTGTAAATGCTTAAGGAAATACGTTTGAATCTTTTACATATTAAACTACATATCAAAAGAATCAGGCTACTAGATATATACTGATATATGTCTCAATGAACTGTACCAAGGGAAATACGCAAGTTATCGAAGCTTTAAACATAAGCGGAGGACTACCAAGTTCAGCACTGTTAATTTGTGAAAGATGTGTCATGATTATTTGTATTGAAGTTACATTTAAGGAGCACATTTAAAACGTTGATATACGGTTAGAATGGTTATTTCTCAATCAATCAATCAATCAACAGCCAATCGTTGTCCACTGCTGAACATAGGCCTCTCCCAAGGTGCGCCAAAGCTCCCTGTCCTCCGCCTTCCGCATCCAGTTGGTGCCCGCCACCTTCTTAAGGTCGTCGGTCCACCTGGCTGGAGGGCGCCCTACGCTGCGCTTGCCGATTCGCGGTCTCCACTCTAGGACTCGTCTGCTCCAACGGCCATCGGTCCTACGACATACGTGACCAGCCCACTGCCACTTCAGCCTGCTAATTTTGCAAGCTATGTCGGTGACTCCGGTTCTTTTCCGGATAATCTCATTTCTGATCTTATCCTTCAAAGATACTCCGAGCATAGCTCGCTCCATAGCACGCTGAGCGACTTTGAATTTGTGGACTAGTCCCGCAGTTAGTGTCCACGTTTCGGCACCGTATGTCATGGCAGGTAAGACGCATTGGTTGAAGACTTTCGTCTTCAAACATTGCGGTATAGACGACTTGAGGACTTGACGAAGGTTGCCAAATGCTGCCCATCCCAAGCGAATTCTTCGATCGGCTTCCTTCTCGAAGTTGTTCCTACCGACTTGTATTATCTGTCCTAGGTAGGTATATTCACTAACAACTTCGAGAGGTTTCCCCTCGACGTATATCGGTCCCGGCACGACATGCCTATTGAACATGACCTTGGTCTTGTCCAAGTTCATACCGAGACCGACACACCGGGAAGACTCGCCTAGGCTACGCAGCATTTCGGTGAGTTGTTCCAGCGACTCTGCTATGATGACGATATCGTCGGCAAATCGAAGGTGTGAGATGTACTCGCCGTTTACATTGACTCCATACCTAGTCCAATCCAGCGTTTTGAAAACGTCTTCCAACGCGTTGGTGAACAGTTTCGGGGATATTACATCCCCCTGTCTCACCCCTCTGCGCAGTTGGATCGCCTTCGTCTTACAGTCCTGGATGTGGACAGTCATTGTAGCGGCGTTGTACAGACATCTCAGTACCTCGATATATCTCCAATCGATATGACATCTCTGCAATGAGTCGAGCACTGCCCAGGTTTCGATGGAGTCGAAGGCTTTCTCGTAGTCCACAAATGCCATACACAGTGGCTGATTGTACTCTTCGGTCTTCTGCACAATCTGCCGAACAGTATGGATGTGGTCCACGGTGCTGTAGCCTGATCGAAAGCCGGCTTGCTCTGGGGGCTGGAACTCGTCAAGTCGTCTGGCGAGACGGTTCGTGACGACTCTTGAGAACAGCTTATACACGTGACTCAGGAGGGAGATTGGTCTGTAGTTTTTCAAGAGGGTTTTATCACCTTTCTTGAAAAACAGTACCACCTCACTCCCGCTCCACGTTTCCGGGGTCTTGCCATGTTGGATGACGGAATTAAAGAGGCTTGCTAGCTCTTTCAGGACCGGAGTCCCGCCTGCCTTAAGCAACTCTGTTGTGATTCCGTCATCTCCCGGAGCTTTGTTGTTTTTAAGCTGTTCTAGAGCCGCCCTAATCTCTCCTTGGTCAACGACCGGGAGCTCCTCGGAGTAATGGCGCATAAGAGGGGCGCGCTGGTCATCAATACTGATTCCCACGGGTTTATCCGATCTTGAAGAGAACAACTGCCCATAAAACCTCTACTTCTCCGATAATCTCAGGCCTAGAGGTAACGACCCCACCATTTTCAGTTTTAAGTTTTGTCAGACGTGGCCTCCCAAACTTGCGAGCGAACACTTTCGATCCCCGATTTTGCTCAATCGCAGCCTTGATGGCACGGGTATTGGAGCGTCGGAGATCGCGTCGCGTCAGCGTTTTTATTGTTCGGTTTAAGGCCTTATCTGACAAAAACGATGGTAGTTCTCGTCGTTTTCTCATGAGCTCGAGTGTCTCAGCAGAGAGTTTTGGTGCGTTGTCTCTTCTCTGTGGCGGAAAACACTTGCGGGATGTGTTTTGCAGTATTTTGACCAGCGTGTCGGTTCTCTCATCAATGTTGCTTATGGTTTCCAACGCGGTGAATTGATTTTGAAGTTCCATTTGGAACTTTTCGGAGCCTTGAGCAGCTTGGAGCATGGTAGGTCGGAGAGTAGACCTCATCATTCTCGATCTTTCGGCTTTTAAGTTGATATTTAGAGTGCCTCGAACCAAGCGGTGATCACTTCCGGTATTAAACCTGTTGATCACTGAAACATCTCTAAATATGTGCCTTTTATTCGAAATGATAAAGTCTATCTCGTTCCTTGTCACGTTATCGGGGCTTCGCCAGGTCCACCTCCTCTGAGGCTTCTTTTGAAAGAAAGAATTCATCAAAAAAAGCCCCTGCGCTTCGAGAAAGTTTACCAGCATTTGCCCCCTGTGATTTCTGCAGCCCAAGCCGTAAGGTCCGACTTTCGATTCACCGCTATCTTGTACTCCCACTTTAGCATTAAAGTCTCCCATAACAACATTGTAGTGGGCCCTCGAGGTGTCGTTGAGGGCCTTTGCGATGTCCTCGTACATCGCTTCGACCACATCATCAGAGTATGTCGAAGTTGGCGCATATACCTGTACAACCTTCAGGGAGTACCTGTCGGAAAGTTTTAGGACAAGGTACGCTACCCGGTTCGACACACTACTGATTTCCACAATGCTGCTAATGAGATCCTTTTTGACTAGAAAACCGACACCACCCTGGGAGAGGTTATCACCTTCGCGGAAGTAGAGTAAGTTACCGGACTCTAGAGTTATCGTGTCCTCCCCCTGTCTTCGGACTTCAGATAACCCCAGTATATGCCAGTTTATATGACTTAACTCTACTTCTAATTCGGCGAGGTGATGGTCCAGCCTCATCGAGCGTCCATTATACGTTGCCATTTTCAGTCGCTTTATACGGTAGCCTGCCGTGAACCGGTGATTCTTAGCACCCCCTGCCCTGCCGATACCGCGACCGCTACCTTGGTCGGGCCTAGCGGGCTTGCCGGTAACTGGGGGCCTTTTTTTGGGCGCATCTGCCATTAAGGGAGGGGTTTGCCCATACTCGCCGCGCTGGGCAGGCGTGTTGGCGAGCGCAGTAGGGGGTAAGATGTTTATGGGAGGGGGGACGCTGCTGCCCATCCCCCCTTTTCCCCGTCCCTCAGTCGCCTCTTACGACACCCACGGGATGAGATTGGGGGAGTACTATTCTAAGCCGGTACTCCACGGCGTTATTTATTTCTCAAGAACAAATAAATTATATCAAGTTTATTTACCAAATATTCTGTTTCCGCTCGAGCTGTCGAGTCCACAACATTCGGTTCGAGGGTCGGGAGGTGCTACGGAGGGCACGCACATTCTAGATGGTCTCGTTACGTTGTTGATTTCGGGCCCGCAACAGACGCTGTACTGTTCAGGACCTTCGCACCTGTTAATTTACAATAACAATAACTGTTATTAGCCTCGACGTTATAGTGGTTAGCATATAACTGAGGCGTTATGTCCCTTGTACTTGTAATAATTACACTGGCTCCATAATCCATTAAACTGGAACACAACAATGCTAGTATTCAAAAATTATAAATTAGTGAGTGGACACAGCAGGTCATGCAAAAAAAACATGCGAATTTCATGATCTGACTTAAACATGTTTTTATACTTAATATTTTTTGATACTTTTTACGTAATTTTAACACTAACTACGACCTGATTTACGTTAGCGTAAACTTCATACAAATTACCCAATAAAATATATATTAAGAGGATGTTCCATTTTCAGAATGTTAATTTCAGCCTTATTAGTTTTGGCTGTGCGTTGATAATAAGTAGACAAACGATTTTATAAGACTCTTGGTACAATAGATTGTATTCGCTTGATCGCATAGATGCGATAAACTCTTGGAATAATTGAAGTAAAACTTTTTTGGGCGCGATCAGTTTTTCGAGGTCAAATTTGAATGCAACGTTTGAGTGAAACAATTTTACGCACACTGGTATAACTTTCATGTGTGCTGTTTGTTTATTACAATACCTAGAATTTTGTACGAAGGCCAATCTTTCTGCAGTGACCGGTGGTTGTAATAAGTTTTTCAGTTGTGGGCACGATTCTAAACTCACACACGTTCCGATGTTCGCGTCTGGTGTGAAGCATCTACGATCTGTTTGATCCACGACTGTCTCGCAGCATGTCTGAAATGTTACATTTCACGTAGATCGGGTCGGGGTAAAAGGTCGGGGTCGTTGAACCTTGTATTCTTAAAAACTTTCTTAGATGTAACAATTAAGTCTTTTAACAAAATTAAGGTCATTGTCCCTTAACTTATCCAGTAGGTACCAAAAAAAGAGGGTAGATAAATACTAATAATGGAAAGTGTAGAAATTTGTAAGTAAAACAAAATGATTATTCTTTTCTTTCGGATATAACGAACGCCAAAGCTTATTGAAATGATTAATCAAGGTAAATCATAATTCTACCATATTAAGATCATTTGCATTTTTTTTTAATTATTAAGAAAGTATACCTTTGGCATATTTTGTTCATTAAACCCACAGTGGGATTCTCTTAACAATTTTAATTCCTTAGCGGTCCTATTTGTCTTCTGTATAAGCGCTATCAGCGCTGGGCATTCAGTTACCGCTATGCATTGTCCGTTACGACCTGTCGGCGTCGTGCATTGCAACTCTGTAAATAAATTATGTCATTTCTGTAGTTTATTATATTCGAAATTTATAATAGTAATTAGCCGTATTGGTCCAGTGGCTAGAAAGCGTGAGTCTTAAACGAAGGTTGCGAGTTCCTTCTTCGCAACCATTTAATTTTTACATGTTTTAATTTGTGTTTATATTTTCTTTCGTATTCGACAGTGAAAGAAGATATTGTAAGGAATATCGTATGTATCAATTGTTCCATGTGTATTCACCAACACACATTTAAGGAGTGTGGTAGAATAAGCTCCAAGCCTTTTCCTCGAGAGAAGAAGAGGTGTGACTGTGCCCAGTGGTGGGAGTTTCCATTGCAAACATATTAAGAATCATCTGGATTATTAGAGAAAACCTGCTTTGGTTTAACCCTTTAGGTACGGCGTAAGTTTAGTTCCGCTGAATTCCTAACTACAAAAATTATACCGATTTTTATACGAATATTTATTATATATTTAACTTTTTATGGGATAAATTACCAATAACAATGACTTAAAGATATATTTCTATATTTCCCATGGAATTATATCGAGTAGCGAAATTGACGTAAGTTGAATCGCATTCCAAATATCGACCTTCAACAATGAATATATTTAAAGAATCTTTAATCGCTCATTGAACCACTTTGGGAATTCATCATTTCTTAGTGTCCACCTGCATTTTGTACGGAACTTCCGTACGGAGTTTTGTTTCAAGGTCGGACTAACATTCAGTCAGCTTAGTTACTAACCTTATTGGAATATTATATATTTAATTTTTTAATACTATATTTTACTTGGTGGTGGCAGTTACCTACACACACAAATATTCAAAATACTACGAAGACATACTTATATTAGTTATTATAATAAATAATTAATAATATATATTTATACACTAACAACACAATAATATTACTTTAGGACTGGCAAAACAGCCCTCAATTGTTTTCGTGTTCGTATCTAATGCTTGCCATTACTTTGGTAAAGTAAGCATATGAGCTCTAATAAGAGGTAGCCATATCTATGGATGACTTCAGATATCTTTTCACCTTGATAACTAATTAATTTAAAATGTATTACTATCATTATTCGTTTTTAACTCGTTGTCGAAACTCGTACTCGTTGGTCTAGTGACTAGATGTAAGACTCGGAGATCCTCGTCGTCGGAGTGTTCAATTCCCTGGTCGGGCCAATAAAAAGTTATTGGGTTTTTCTGGCCGAAAATTCGTAGTAGCAGCCTGGAGTCTGGAAGTTGGAAGTGTGTACACTCCCGTGCCTCCGAAAGCACGTAAAGCCGATGGTTCTGCGCCTGAACTCTTTCCGGTCGTGTCGGATTGCCTTTCGATTGGATTATGAGAGTTAGGGAATAGAGAGTGCACCTGTGCTTGCGCACACACTTGTGCACTATAATATCTCCTGCGCAGTTGGCTAATCTCTCTTCAGATTGGCTGCCGTGGCCGAAATCAGCCTGGAGGACATTATTATTTCATTCTTAATGATTAAATACTCAATATTTTTTTCTAATTACATTGAAAATCTTGTTCTTTCGTTTTATTTCGATTGATAAATAATAAGCGTATTAATACTTCCGCCTTGAAGGATATCGTAGGTATTAGACATCAAACATTGGAGTTACAGAGAAAAGTGCACACTATGTCCGATTTTTGTTTCTGTCTTAATCCTTAATAGAGATGTCCTGGAGTAAATCACTGTCAGTGATAAGACTTTTGCACACTTTATAAACTACCTGTTCTTCTTTTATATTTTTTGTAAATTGTGTGCAATAAATACTTAATAAATAAATACTATATGATATCAAAATCAAAGTCAAAATACAATATACTCACACTAACATCCTTATTGATTGTCAAAAAATCTACTTCCGTTTCGGAGAGAAACCCCTCAAGACCTGAGAAGAGCCGTCGAAAGAAAATCAGGGGAACTTAGTTATTTAGAATGCAATTATCCTTTTTTCTATTTAAAAATAAATAAGAATAATTGCATTAAAAAGGCCTGGAGGCGATCGTTTGTTATCATTTGGGAACACCTTAGTTTATCATTTTAAATTGAGCAATTTAGAACATCTCATTTTCAATTAAGTAATATGCTGTTAAATTATATATGCCGCAATGTCTCATTGCTAGTATCGTCTTTTAATTGGAAGGCATATAAGATTTATTTTGGATAATATAAATCTACTACGCCTTTATTCTGTCTAGACTTAGGTAGATTTTAAAATATTCTATATTAGACTCATTAAAATATAAACATATTGTCTTTCACGGGACATCTCACGCAATTGATTTTTTGCTATAGTTCAATCTAGATATGTAAAAGAATATCTGACTAACATCAACGCACAGTCCAATTTACCAGGTCTATTACCATGAAAATTGGCATACGGGTTTTAACCGTTCGGACCTGTTGATCCCTACAAGTCTGTTTTACCTGTCGGAAGGTACGGTATATGGATTGTTGAGGGATTTAGTTGACTGCCTCGTAGGTCTAGTGGCTTCATGTTAGGCCGCAGACCCGGAGTCCTGGGTTGATTTACGAATTCCGAAAGAATTTCAAACAAAATTTTAAATTATATAAATGAAAATGTTGCACATCGAGCAACTTTTAAGTCGATAGTTGACATTAAAAACGTGTTTTAATAGTGCAATAAAATGTAAGCTGTTATGTTTTTTTTTGTTCCAAATATATTAAAACAAGGATATTAAAAACGATATTTTATATTGTGTATCTAATATTAGCCTGTCCCTCGTTTTCAAATCGCAGTTTGAAAGTCATTCATTGGAACTATTAATAGAGATATACATAATACTTACTGTAAAACAGAAAAATATACCTAACGACCTTTTCGTGTTAATTTTATCTATTATACTAAAACATTTTAAAATATATGCAAAGAAGAATCGGCATGAAACTCGATGGTTATTGTTATTCACCAATTAACACAGTATGTTAATTAAATATAATTTAAAAAAAAAATCCACGGCTGTAAATGATATATAAAAAATTGTGTTAAAAGGTAACAAAAATAAAATTTGAGTAGTAGTACCTTGAACTACCTTTTATTAGATAGTACTTTGGGCAAAGTCGTTTGGATAGATACCATCCACTATAATAACTGTTCCCTAAAGATTTAACTTTATAAACAGTTGTGTTTGGAGGTGTAATGAACCAGATTAAACCTAGCCAGTAAGGCCAAATCTGGACAAATCTGGGTTTGTCCAGGTTTGGCCTGAAATCCTTCCAAATCTCAATCGAAACCAATGAGACAGATCCTAATAGTAACGATATGAGCTTAAGAAAGACGTGCGTTTTTATCACGTTAAAATACACAATGTATTGCTATAATACTATATTCATATATTCTATTATTTAATTATTTTTATCATACGTGAGGTTTAGCAAACATATACATGTGCTCTTTACATGTGTTCATTTGAATAAAATGCGATTAAACAATAGTTGGTTGAAATTATACAAAAAAAAAAAACTATTGCTATTTTGTCTGATCAATCTGAACAAAGAGTTTTTATTGTTTAAAGATGTACATTGTAGGCATTTACATAAATTGCCTGTTTGAGCACACTATTTCTCACAGAGCTTCTAATATTAAGTACCTATAGCCTGTACCTCGTTTTCAAATCGCAGTTTGAAAGTCATTCATTGGAACTAATAATAAAGATGTACATAATACTTACCGTACACTAACGGAAAAATGTACCCGTCGACCTTATCGTGGTAATTTTATTATACTATTATACTTAAACATTTTAAGATTATCATATGCATAATAGGAAAATGCTACGCTAATAGGACACATGACGGTCACATCTTTCTCTCGTACTAGAATAATTATCTTAAAAGGGAAAGCATTTCTTGTTTTTGAAACGGAGATCAAATTAACTACTTCGATTTGTGATTGCTCGATGGCTACTTTTTTTATTTGAATCTGACTGCCTATCTTAAAAGCTGGCGTTATGTTCCGCCGAATGAGATTACCGATTATATCATATTCAGTATTATGACTATATATAGTATATATGACTTACTTTTTATTTATTCTATTTAGGAAGGCAAACACTTCACTTGCAAGCCCGTATGCACAGGTACCACCCGCTTATCAGATATTCTACCGCGTTTCGGTTTGAAGGGTGAGTGAGAGCCAGTGTAATTACGGGCACAAGGAACATAACATCTTAGTTCCCAAGGTTGGTGGCGCATTGGCGATAGAAACGATGGATAACATTTCTTACAATGCCAATGTCTATGGGCGTTGGTGACCACTTACTATCAGGTGTCCCATATGCTCGTCCGCTAACCTATACTACAAAAAAATCTCAATTATCCCTTACATTCGTCAATTGTAGTGTACAATTGTGTGTTGTATAATTGCAGTTACACTGGCTCATACATCCCACAAATCGGATCACAGCATTGGACTAAGTATATCTTATCCAATTTTACAAGAATTCAATGAACATTAAAACGCTTGTATTATTATATTTGTTAGTATACACATAGCAAAGATTTTTAGTATTCATTGACGATTATACGCTCTACGTACGTACGTATTGCATGTTTGTGGATGTTTTTTTGTTTATTTTTAATTATTTCGATTTTAAATAAAGACCTTTTAAGTTTTTTAAAAATATAAGATTGTGTATCTCAATATTCAAGCAGATTCTTAAATAGCCGTTTTTAGTTTGTACGACGTTAGAATTTCGATTGTTGAGTGATTGCGAGTAGCCGACCGGAGCCTGGAAGTTGGAAGTGTGTACACTCCCGTGCCTCGGAAAGCACGTGAAGCCGTTGGTCCTGCGCCTGTATTCTTTCCGGTCGTGTCGGATTGCCGTCCCATCGGATTATGAGAGTTAGGGAATAGAGAGTGCACCTGTGTTTGCGCACACACTTGTGCACTATAATACTTTCCCACATTATAAATAAACATTATCAAAGCATCGCGAAACATAAACATCGCACAGTCATCAACACATGATAAACACGTTCGATGTTCATTCGTAATCGCGAAAAAATAGCACAAAAAAAAACAAAACAAATCTGTCGTCGAAACAACTTTTCAACTTACCTCCTTGTACGTAGCACACATGTAAAATAACTATAGCCAAAATAGTTGATAGAGGCGTCATCTTCATTTCAAACAACATCGTCGTAACCAAACGAACGAACGATGCGTTTCGCTTTCTCGAACGTTCAAAATGTACTGGCCGGTGGTTCTTGATATGTCGAGATTAGGTTGCGTTGCTTCGTTCCCTATAAGCGAGGAACTTATATTTAATTAGCTAGCTTCAGCGCATCTTTTATACAATGCATCGCTATCTGGCTGTCGCCAAGTGTAGATGTTACTTGTTCAATTAAGGTTGTTTTTTTAGGTTTCTTTTTTAAAAACGAGATAAAGAGCTCCGTATTCAACTGACATTAGACATAAATGAAGTTGCTAGACCGATTTTCGTTATATGATAATTTCGCTGGGGGTATTAATATACTTATTGGTAACTTTATATATTATTTTAAAAAGATACTGAATCTTTTTTAAGGTAAAAAGATTGTGTTAACATTTTTATATAAAATTTATCAGCATAATAAATATTTCATTATTTTATATATATCTATATATAAAATAATGAAATATATAAATATATATATATATATATATATATATATATATATATATATATATATATATAGCTCGGAGTATCTTATATACTAAGGATTATCTTTATCGGAGCAGGCTGAAGTGGCAGTGGGCTGGTCACGTATGTCGTAGGACCGATGGCCGTTGGAGCAGACGATGAATATATTCCATCTTGCGAAATAAAAATGTTTACATGTAATAGGTAATAATTATGACAAATTTGAAACGTACACATACGCATACGATAAGTACTAACTGTATATTTTTTAAAGTTGTTTCCTATTTATTAGGAATCATCATCTTCGATGATGAAAATGACGATGATGATGAAGTGTCGATAGTTTGGAGGTGGTCGTTGAGAATTTCAACGCAGTTTTTACTTTCGCAGTGTTATACTTGTCATCAATTATATTCCTAAATAAAATAATCATTATTTTTTAGGAACATTGCCATATTTACACTGACAACACGAACTTACTGCATTTTTTTTTTATATTTTCGCCGGGAGGGCAAATGACTCTACTCCACCTGATGGTAAGTGGTAGTAGAGTCCAAACGCGACGACGGCCAGTACAGACGAGAAAAACGTTCTGCACTAGCCGCCTTCGCCTTGCCGGCCCGCAAGATGCCTCTTCACGCCTCGTTTGAAGGAACCCAGGTTGTAATAGGAGGGGAACACGTGAGCTGGTAAGGAATTCCATTTTTTGGAAGTGCGACAAAGAAAGGAGTTGCCAAATTTCTTTGTTCGCGATGGAATTGATGTCACAGTTAGGCGGTGACATCGAGAACCAGCTCGCGTGGACTTAAGAAGGAAAGGGGAAGCAGGAATTAGAGAGAATAATTCCTCAGAGCACTCGCCGTGATACAGTCGATAGAAAGCGCTCAGTGCTGCTATCTCACGACGCAATTGTAAAGGTTCAAGGGTGTTTGTGACCTTTACGTCGCCAATAATGCGTACGGCACGTCGCTGCAACCGGTCCAAGGCCTCCAGTAGGTACTTAGCGGAGCCATCCCAAAGGTGCGAGCAATATTCCACGCAAGACCGTACCTGTGTTTTGTACAGCAGGCACAGTTGTTGTGGCGTGAAAAAACGCCGCACCTTTTTTAGAACTCCGAGTTTCCGTGAAGCTGTTTTTATAACAGCCTCGATGTAATCCCTTGGACTAAGGTCGCAGCGAACGTCAATCCCCAGCATGGCGATTTTGCTTTGTATCACCAGCGGAGTACCACAGAGGGAGGAAAGAGGGGAAAATGCTGACTTTTTCGCTGTGAGAGCGCATACCTGTGTTCTCTTGGCATTAAACTCAACAAGATTATCAGAGCCCCATTTGGCGATGAGCTCTAATGTCCTATCGAGTTCAATGACAAGATCCTTCCGCCTCTCCTCAATTTCCGCTCGCCCAGCCACTGCGCGTCCGTGGTATCCACCATGCACTGTACTATCGTCTGCATAGCAATGTATGTTCCCAAGAGAGAGCATATCATTGATATGCAAAAAAAGAGTGTGGGAGATAGCACAGATCCCTGGGGGACCCCAGCATTCACTACATAGAATTGTGAAGCGCAACCATCAACTAAAACACGAAGGCTACGCTTGTGTAGGAAGCTGGCAATCCAGGTGCATAACTGAGCAGGCAGGCCATATGCCGGCAGCTTGGAGAGAAGACTTCTGTGCCAGACCCTGTCGAAAGCCTTGGAGATATCGAGGCTGACAGCCAACGATTCTCCATGCTTGTCGATAGCTTCACCCCAGAGGTGTGTTACGTACGCTAGAAGATCACCTGTGGATCGTTTTGGTCGAAACCCGTACTGACGATCATTAATTAGACAGTGATCTTCTAGGTAATGGATCAGTTGGTTGTTTAAAATACGTTCCATCACCTTACAAAGTACTGAGGTGATAGCTATTGACCGATGATTTGCCGGGTCAGACCGATCCCCTTTTTTGGGAACCGCTGCGCACTTCTTCAGCACTATGGCTGGTATTCCATCGAGACCGCTAGCTTTCCGTACATCAAGTGATTGCAGCTCCGCACGCACATCACGCCTGCCTGCCTGGTTTTGATGTCAGGCATCGTATGGCTACATGAAGGTATTGTAGGTGGCAGCGCACTACAATCATCGATGACGAAATTATCGGCAAAGAGTTTAGCCAGGAGATCAGCTTGCTCTTGCGTACTGTGAGCTAGCGATCCGTCCGGATTTCTAAACGGTGGCAGCGAAGGTTGGCAGAAATTGTTTTGCACAGACTTGGTCAGACGCCAGAAGCTACGAGAACCCCTAGGATGCGAAACAAGGTCATGACCAATCTGTACAATGCGCTGTGCATCCGCTCTCGTGTATGCCTTTCTACAGGACTTGGAATTTTTATTGTAGTTTGCTTTCAGTGAGTCAATGTTAGATGCCCCTCTAATGCAGCCGTTGATCCACTTGCTATATGCCGCCTGCTTAGATGATACAGCATCGGCACATTCACGAGTGAATCACCGGTTACGCGTACCTCTACTAACGAGATCTGAGCTAGGAATGTAGTATCCATTCCCAACATGATATCGCCAGCAACAGCAGCGGCACTAGCTGTCGGGTCATTCCCACTGAAGCAACGTACCTTCCAAGGGACCGACGCATAGTAATCGCGCATACCGTCCCAATCTGCCGACTTATAGTGCCAAACGCGACGTTTGGATACCGCTAGTGGCGGCAGCTTGGCCTGTGGTACTCTGGTAGATATAAGGCTGTGATCCGAAGAACCAAGAGGAGCTTGAAGCACGACCTGATATTCCACCGGGTGAGAAGTCAGCAGAAGGTCCAGTAGAGAAGGTGCTTGCCCATCATTGTCTGGGATCCTGGTGGGCTGATCAACCAGTTGGGTCAAGTCATGTGTGAGAGCAAAAGCATGAGCAGTCCTTCCAGCATGGTTAGTTTTGAGGGATTTCAACTATGATTCGTGGTGAGCATTAAAATCCCTCAAAAACACCAATTCCGCGTTAGGAAACTGCTCTTGCGCAGCATCTGCCACCCGACTAAGATGGTCAAATAATCGGCTTGTCTCCAAGTCACCATTGTGGGATCTGTAGAGGCACACGTAGACTCGACTCTGACGAACCAGGTCCACACGTACCACCAACATGGAGAAGGAGGGGTCCTCCAAGCAGCGCAGTCGGTGACAGCTAACATCCGTCCTGACGAACAAGCATACTCCGGCTTTCGCTTTGAAGGATTGTGAACAAAAAAAAATCGATCGGCAAACAATATGAGTAACACTTACATTTTGGCTCATAAATTTTGTGCACTAGCAAGAATATCAAGTCGTTTTTTTTTTATATCATATTTTAAAAAAACTTAGTATTAAAATACCGGTTACTAAAAATACCAATATAATTGTGGCATTCAAATGTATTAAACGAATTTTTATTAACCAAATGAAAAGTAAATTTACGTTTTGGTTTCAGATGCGCTTTGAATCATTTCATAGTGTGGATATCTTAAATAATCTATATATGTATATATAAATTCCAATGTCAAATTGATGTGTTTTACCAAGGCCTCCCTGTGCTCACAAGTTTCTGCTGCTTTAAGAGCTCTTCTCAGCAGGAAGAGTGTAGCGGAGAGAATTGATTCCTGAGGAACACCGGCATTAATCGCCATTAGATCAAACGAGAAGCCATCTAGGACAACTCGAAATGATCGTCCACTCAGGAAATTTGATATCCAGTTGCAAAGGCCAACGGGTATCCCGTAGCTAGGAAGCTTGCTCAGAAGCCCCTTATGCCAGACCCGGTCGAAAGCCTTGGACACGTCAAGTGAAACGGCTAACGCTTCGCCGTACTTGTCCATGGCCTCACCCCAGATGTGAGTAGCGTACACTAAGAGATCTCCTGTTGATCGATTCCGACGAAAGCCGTACTGCTGGTCCGATCTCCTATCGGAGCGTTTTCTTCGAGGTACGCCTGGAGTTTGTTATTCAATACACGCTCCAAACCTTTGCAAAGTATGGAGGTGATTGCTATGGGTCTGTAATTGGCCGGGTCGTCACGGCTATTCTTCTTAGGTACTGGTTGTACGTTTGCAGTCTTCCAAGCCTTAGGGACTTGAGCGGATTTAAGAGATAGGCGGTACAAGCGTGTTAGAACAGGAGACAACTCAGGTGCACAATTCCTCACAACCTCTCTTTGGCGAATTTGTATTTCTGGCAAGATCGAGTCGCAAGGTATGTTTGGTGGTGAGGCACTTCCCGCATCGAGACGTGAATTTTTGGCAAACAGATTTCACTGAAATTCCGCCATATGTGTATTCGACCAACCCGCATTGGAGCAGCGTGTTGGAATAAGTTCCAAACCTTCTTCTCAAAAAGAGGAGAGGGGGCCTTTAGCCCAGCAGTGAGGCATTCACAGGCTTTTACGTTACGGTCATTTTTATAAATAATTCTATTATTATTATTATTATTATTGAATTGAATTTAAATATATTTATTCAATGACGACGCAATGAACGTACTCTAAAAAATACTGAGCTGAGAATAACCGTTACACTTTTCAATAAAACAAAGGAATAGCTATGAGGTGATCGTTTCATTCTTAAGGTATGCTATTATCCATTAACACATTGTATTATAACTATTAATCATTTACCCTTCCTTTTTTATTTATTTATTACAAGGCAGTTTGAACGCTTTCTGGGATACATTTGTAAAACCAAAAAAATTGTTACACAAAAAAGTTACTGACTTTATACAGTCGATACAAAGTTTTGTTAGAGTGATTGATAAGTGGGCGACTAATTATCTTCTAGTCCTTTCGTGCTATCTCCAAGTCAACTTACGGTACTGGTTAATTTACTTAAGAACTATTATCTATAATAAAAACTCGAAAGTTATCGCAGAAAACGATCATGAAATGTCAGAAAGTGATTTTCGACATTAAAATATCAAAATAGTTATTATATATATTATTACACCATAAGTCGATTGTCAACATTTCACGGGTGAATAATAAAGATGTTCATAATGAGTGAAAAAAAAAAAAAAAAAAAAAATATATATATATATATATATATATATATATATATATATATATATATATATATATAAGTGCGAATGTATTTCTAAGATCCTTATTCTAAAATGCACTAACATTTTATGTCCTAAAACGTATTAAAGTCCCAGGAGCATGATTAAGAGTTGGTAAATTTGTTCAGCCCGTTTATTTTACTGTCTTCTTTGCATTGTAAACGTATGTACGCTGAGTTTAATTAGGCCAGTGAAATTTTGGTGTGGTCTGTTGTGATCACGTTGTTTTTGATCATGGTGTTTTTTTTATAGAATATGAAGGCAGACGAGCATTTGGGCCACCTGGTGGTAAGTGGTCACCAACGCCCATAGACATTGGCATTGTAAGAAATGTTAACCATCGCTTACATCACCAATGCGCCACCAACCTTGGGAACTAAGATGTCATGTCCCTTGTGACTGTAATTACACTGGCTCACTCACCCTTCAAACCGGAACACAACAATACCAAGTACTGCTGAATATCCGATGAGTGGGTGGTACCTACACAGACGAGCTTGCACAAAGCCCTACCACTAGTAAAATATAATATGGTGTATATAATAGAGCTTAAATAATAACTATAGCTAGTCAATTATACTGATATTCATACGTGATTTAGAGAGAAAGTAACAGCAAACAAATTAAACAACTTAAGTCTTTTCTCCATTATGAGGAACCCAGCCGTAGAATACGGCTGGGTTCCTCATAATGGAGAAAAGACTTGGAGCTTATTTCACCTTGCTGTTCCAATGTGTGTTGATGGTAGATTTTCATCCCTCATGTAGATCCCTTGCGATGATTATCTTTATCGCCGAACATGAGACCAATTGTAACGAAAATTAAGCACATTAAACCTCAGTGGTGCTTACCCGTGTGTGATGATTTATTTCCTTTAATCTTCACAGAGCATCAAAGACATCTAGCACATGTTAAATGTTCTTAAAAAGATTCTTTTGTGATTTGAATTTAACGGTTGATACGAAAAAAAAACTACTCAAATATAAATATATAAACAATTTAATTACTTTTTATTATTATTTTACTGTTCTATTAATCAAGGTTTCATTTGACTTCGTATCCAGGGTAGATACTCGTAAACTTTGGTATAGACCCCGGGAACGTTCTCCAAACCACAGGGTGTTGGGCCGAAACTCACAACCCCGACGACCTGGTGTATCCTCCCGGTGTCATACATTAGAGGTCCTCCCGAGTCCCCCTTGCAAGAGTCTTTACCCGCAACGCCGCCAGCACAAACTTGGCCGTTCCATAATTTTACTTTACGACCTGGAGCTTCGTAAGATAGTTGACATTCCTGTTGATAACATTTATAAGCATTCATTTAGTAATCTATGTTACAAACGGCTTTTATAATATCAAATGATAATTTAAAAAAAATCAAAGACGGATCCGAATGTTGAGTAAACGTTGAATTTTCTATTTCTGTCATCATCGATTTGACATTCGAAAGAAGACATAGCTTTGTTTAACTAATCCTTAAACAATATTAGTGAAGCATATAAGTTATAAAGAATAAAATATCCTGTAACTAAATTAAAATTG